>NW_027196342.1:0-95729 GCF_038502225.1 Cherax quadricarinatus | reverse complement strand
CCTCCTCATCCACCTCCTCCATTGCTTTTGGTCTCAAACTCCTCGAAATCATGAAATTGATCTTCATTGACACTTCCATCTATGTTAGAGCATCACTTGGGAAGAGAAGAGTCCCAGATTTGCAGGGAAGTCACATATTTCTTACCGCTAGACATGCTGAAAAAGGACGACTGAAATGGTATTCCCACAATGCACCACTGGCTCCCCGATTTTTTTTATATGGTGCACACTGACCATGGAGACCCATTCTCTCACAAGTGGGCCTACCAGCTTTCTCCTGCTTGATTTGAAGCCGCTAGAATTTATGCGTATAGATACATCAAACACGGTATCTCCTATGACGTACATATACAACCGCTACAGTCAAAGGGTTAACACACTGGCCGATTCCCACCAAGGCAGGGTGGCCCGAAAAAAGAAAAACTTTCACCATCATTCACTCCATCACAGTCTTGCCAGAAGGGTGCTTTACACTACAGTTTTTAAACTGCAACATTAACACCCCTCCTTCAGAGTGCAGGCACTGTACTTCCCATCTCAAGGACTCAAGTCCAGCCTGCCGGTTTCCCTGAATCCCTTCATAAATGTTACTTTGCTCACACTCCAACAGCACGTCAAGTATTAAAAACAATTTGTCTCCATCCACTCCTATCAAACATGCTCACACATGCCTGCTTGAAGTCCAAGCCCCTCGCACACAAAACCTCCTTTACCCCCTCCATCCAACCTTTCCTAGGCCGACCACTACCCCGCCTTCCTTCCACTACAGACTGATACACTCTTGAAGTCATTCTGTTTCGCTCCACTCTCTCTACATGTCCGAACCACCTCAACAACCCTTCCTCAGCCCTCTGGACAACAGTTTTGGCAATCCCGCACCTCCTCCTAACTTCCAAACTACGAATTCTTTGCATTATATTCACACCTCACATTGCCCTGAGACATGACATCTCCACTGCCTCCAGCCTTCTCCTCGCTGCAACATTTATCACACACGCTTCACACCCATATAAGAGAATTGGTAAAATTATACTCTCATACATTCCCTTCTTTGCCTCCAAGGACAAAGTTCATTGTCTCCACAGCCTCCTAAGTGCACCACTCACCTTTTTCCCCTCATCAATTCTATGATTCACCTCATCTTTCATAGACCCATCCGCTGACACGTCCATTCCCAAATATCTGAATACATTCACCTCCTCCATACTCTCTCCGTCCAATCTGATATCCATTCTTTCATCATCTAATCTTTTTGTTATCCTCATAACCTTCTTTCCTGTACATGTATTCACTTTTCATTTTCTTCTTTTACATACCCTACCAAATTCATCCACCAACCTCTGCAACTTCTCTTCAGATTCTCCCAAGAGCACAGTGTCATCAGCAAAGAGCAACTGTGACAACTCCCACTTTATATGTGATTCTTTATCTTTTAACTCCATGCCTCTTGCCAAGACCCTTGCATTTACTTCTCTTACAACCCCATCTATAAATATACAGTGGATCCCCGCATATCGTTGGCCTTACATAACGTTAAATCCGCATACCGATACATTTTATCGCTAAGATTTTGCCTCGCATACCGCTAAAAAACCCACTCAACGCTGTTCGTCCGAGATGCGTCTAATGTGCGGCCTTATCCAGCCTCACATGTTCCGCCGGTGCATTGTTTACCAGCCAGCCTCCGCGGTAACATCCAAGCATACAATCGGAACATTTCGTATTATTACAGTGTTTTTGGTGATTTTATCTGCAAAATAAGTGACCATGGGCCCCAAGAAAGCTTCTAGTGCCAACCCTACAGGAATAAGGGTGAGAATTACTATAGAGATGAAGAAAGAGATCATTGATAAGTATCAAAGTGGAGTGCGTGTCTCCGAGCTGGCCAGGTTGTATAATAAACCCCAGTCAACCATCGCTACTATTGTGGGCAACAAAAAGGCAATCAAGGAAGCTGTTCTTGCCAAAGGTTCAACTGTGTTTTCGAAACAGAGATTGCAAGTGATGGAAGATGTTGAGAGACTCTTATTGGTGTGGATAAATGAAAAACAGATAGCAGGAGATAGCATCTCTCAAGTGATCATAAGTGAAAAGGCTAGGAAGTTGCATCAGGATTTAATTAAAAAAATGCCTGCAACTAGTGATGATGTGAGTGAATTTAAGGCCAGCAAAGGTTGGTTTGAGAGATTTAAGAAGCGTAGTGGCATGCATAGTGTGATAAGGCATGGCGAGGCTGCCAGTTCGGACCACAAAGCAGCTGAAAAATATGTGCAGGAATTCAAGGAGTACATAGACAGTGAAGGACTGAAACCTGAACAAGTGTTTAATTGTGATGAAACAGGCCTGTTTTGGAAGAAAATGCCAAGCAGGGCCTACATTACTCAGGAGGAAAAGGCACTCCCAGGACATAAGCCTATGAAAGACAGGCTTACTCTGTTGATGTGTTCCAATGCTAGTGGTGATTGCAAAGTGAAGCCTTTATTACTGTATCACTCAGAAACTCCCAGAGCGTTCAGGCAAAAGAATATCCTTAAGGCTAATTTGTGTGTGCTGTGGAGGGCAAACATTAAGGCATGGGTCACTAGGGACTTTTTCTATGACTGGTTACACCATGCATTTGCCCCCAATGTGAAAGATTACCTAATTGAAAAGAAATTAGACCTTAAGTGCCTCCAGGTGTTAGACAATGCCCCTGGTCATCCTACAGACATGGCAGAGCGACTTTATGGGGACATGAGGTTCATTAAGGTGAAGTTTTTGCCTCCTAATACCACTCCTCTCCTGCAGCCCATGGACCAGCAGGTTATTGCAAACTTCAAAAAACTGTACACAAAAGCTCTGTTTGAAAGGTGCTTTGTAGTGACCTCAGAAACTCAACTGACTCTAAGAGAGTTTTGGAGAGATCACTTTAATATCCTCAATTGTGTAAACCTTATAGGTAAGGCTTGGGAGGGAGTGACTAAGAGGACCTTGAACTCTGCTTGGAAGAAACTGTGGCCAGAATGTGTAGACCAAAGGGATTTTGAAGGGTTTCAGGCTAATCCTGAGAGGAGTATGCCAGTTGAGGAATCCATTGTGGCATTGGGAAAGTCCTTGGGGTTGGAGGTTAGTGGGGATAATGTGGAAGAGTTGGTGGAGGAGGACAATGAAGAACTAACCACTGATGAGCTGCTAGATCAACTTCAACAGCAAGAGGCCAGACCTGAGGTTCAGAGGAGGGGAGAGAGAAATTGAAGAAGTTGCCTACTACAAAGATTAAGGAAATCTGTGCAATGTGGCTGAAAGTGCAAACCTTTATGGATGAAAATCACCCTCACACAGCTATTGCAAGCCGTGCTGGTGACTATTACACTGACAATGTTGTGAAACACTTTAGGGAAGTCATAAAGGAACGAGAGGTACAGGCCACTATGGACAGATATGTTGTGCGACAGAAGTCCAGTGACTCTGAAGCTGGTCCTAGTGGCATTAAAAGAAGAAGGGAAGTAACCCCAGAAAAGGACTTGACACCTCAAGTCTTAATGGAAGGGGATTCCCCTTCTAAACATTAAGACTCTCTCCTCCTCCCCTCCCATCAATCATCACCAGATCTTCAATAAAGGTAAGTGTCATGTAATTGTGCATGACTTTTTCAGTTTGTGTGTATTAAAATTAATATTTCATGTGGTAAAAATGCTTTTTTTTTTCATACTTTGGGGTGTCTTCCACGGATTAATTTGATTTCCATTATTTCTTATGGGGAAAATTCATTTGCATAACGATAATTTCGCATAACAATGAGCTCTCATGAATGGATTAATATCATTATGCGGGGGTTCACTGTATTAAACAACAACGGTGACATCACACATCCTTGTCTAAAGCCTACTTTTACTGGGAAATAATCTCCCTCTTTCCTACATACTCTAACCTGAGCCTCACTATCCTCGTAAAAACTCTTCACTGCTTTCAGTAACCTACCTCCTATACCATACACCTGCAACATCTGCCACATTGCCCCACAATCTGCCCTGTCATACTCCTTTTCCAAATCCATAAATGCCACAAAAACCTCTTTAGCTTTATCTAAATACTGTTCACTTGCATGTTTCACTGTAAACACCTGGTCCACACACCCCCTACCTTTCCTAAAGCCTCTGTGTTCATCTGCTATCCTATTCTCCATCTTACTCTTAATTCTTTCAATAATAACTCTACCATACACTATACCAGGTATACTCAACAGACTTATCCCCCTATAATTTTTGCACTCTCTTTTGTCCCCTTTGCCTTTATACAAAGGAACTATGCATGCTCTCTGCCAATCCCTAGGTACTTTACCCTCTTCCATACATTTACTAAATAATAGCACCAACCACTCCAAAACTATATCCCCACCTGCTTTTAACATTTCTGTTTTTATCCCATCAATCCCAGCTGCCTTACCCCCTTTCATTTTACCTACTGCCTCACGAACTTCCCCCACACTCACAACTGGCTCTTCCTCACTCCTACAAGATGTTATTCTTCCTTGCCCTATACACGAAATCACAGCTTCCCTATCTTCATCAACATTTAACAATTCCTCAAAGTATTCCCACCATCTTCCCAATACCTCTAACTCTCCATTTGATAACTCTCCTCTCCTATTTTTAACTGACAAATCCATTTGTTCTCTAGGCTTCCTTAGCTTGTTAATCTCACTCCAAAACTTTTTCTTATTTTCAACAAAATTTGTTGATAACATCTCACCCACTCTCTCATTTGCTCTCTTTTTATATTGCTTCACCACTCTCTTAATCTCTCTTTCTCCATATACTCTTCCCTCCTTGCATCACTTGTACTATGTAAAAACTTCTCATATGCTAACTTTTTCTCCCCTACATCATTCCACCAATTGCTCCTCTTCCCTCCTGCACCCACTTTCCTGTAACCACAAACTTCTGCTGGACACTAACACTACATTTTTAAACCTACCCCATAGCTCTTCAACCCCATTGCCTATGCTCTCATTAGCCCATCTATCCTCCAAGAGCTGTTTATATCTTACCCTAACTGCCTCCTCTTCTAGTTTATAAACCTTCACTTCTCTCTTCCCTGATGCTTCTATTCTCTTTGTATCCCATTTACCTTTTACTCTCAGTGTAGCTACAACTAAAATGTGATCTGATATATCTGTGGCCCCTCTATAAACATGTACATCCTGAAGTCTACTCAGCAGTCTTTTATCTACCAATACATAATCCAACAAACTACTGTCATTTCGCCCTATATCATATCTTGTATACTTATTTATCCTCTTTTTCTTAAAATATGTACTACCTATAACTAAACCCCTTTCTATACAAAGTTCAATCAAAGAGCTACCATTAACATTTACACCTGGCACCCCAAACTTACCTACCACACTCTCTCTAAAAGTTTCTCCTACTTTAGCATTCAGGTCCCTTACCACAATTACTTTCTGACTTGGTTCAAAGGTTCCTTTACATTCTCTTAACATCTCCCAAAATCTCTCTCTCTCCTCTACATTCCTCTCTTCTCCAGGTGCATACACGCTTATTATGACCCACTTTTCACATCCAAGCTTTACTTTAATCCACATAATCCTTGAATTTACACATTCATATTCTCTTTTCTCCTTCCATAACTGATGCTTCAACATTATTGCTACCCATTCCTTAGCTCTAAATCTCTCAGATACTCCAGATTTAATCCCATTTATTTCCCCCCACCGAAACTCCCCTAACCCCTTCAGCTTTGTTTCGCTTAGGGCCAGGACATCCAACTTCTTTTCATTCATAACATCAGCAGTCATCTGTTTCTTGTCATCTGCACTACACCCATGCACATTCTAGCATCCCAGTTTTATAAAGTTTTTCTTCTTCTCTTTTTTAGTAAATGTTTACAGGAGAAGGGGTTACTAGCCCATTGCTTCTGGCATTTTAGTCGCCTCAGATACCTTAGTGAAAATAGTTAATAAATTCGTAAGGCAGGAATGCCCCTTTATAAAATCATGATGAGATTTTTTGATTAATTTATGCTTTTCAAGATGGCTATGAACTGCCTCGGCAATTATTGATTCCATAAATTTTCCCACTATACAGGGAAGTGTCCTTGGCCCTCTTCTCTTTCTCCTATACATAAATGACCTACCAAATGCTTCGCAATTACTCAAACCCACACTTTTTGCAGATGACACCACATACGTCTTCTCTCACCCGAGCCCAGTCACGCTAGCCAATACTGTAAACACCGAATTACAGAAAATATCTACCTGGATGAGGACTAACAAACTTACACTAAACATTGACAAAACCTACTTCATTCAGTTTGGTAGCAGAGCTACAGATGTACCTCTTAACATAACGATAAACGGATCACCTATCACAAAGCTAACAGAGGGAAAATTCTTAGGAATCCACCTCGATAATAGACTCAAATTTCATACACATATACAACAAATTTCTAAGAAAATTTCCAAGACTGTAGGCATACTATCGAAGATACGGTACTATGTTCCACAGTCAGCCCTCCTGGCCCTTTATCACTCTCTTATTTACCCCTATCTCACCTATGGAATTTGTGCATGGGGCTCAACAACAACTAACCATCTCAGACCACTAATTACCCAACAAAAGGCTGCAGTTAGAATGATAACAAATTCTCACTACAGGCAGCACACTCCACCAATATTCAAAACACTCAACCTACTCACCATACAAAACATCCATACTTATTATTGCACTTATTACATACATAGAACACTTAACTCTGATATTAACCCTCCCCTCAAACATCTCCTTGCCAACCTCAACAGAACACATGACCATAATACAAGGCACAGATCACTCTTTGATGTTCCTTGTGTCCATCTCACGCTATGCAAAAACTCAATGCACATAAAAGGCCCTAAAATCTGGAATTCATTACCTGTAAATATAAAAGAAACACTACCTGTTTATAAATTCAAGTCTCTTCTCAAAGTTCACTTACTCACTCAAAACCAAATAAATACTGAATAACTGAACCATATAAATTGTATATCCTAAATGTTACTCACAATTATATCACACAGATGTTAAACCTAACTTTGTTATTTTTTTTAAATACACTACCTAACAGAATACTCCATTCTACTGAATGAACAGCAATGCATGGAACCATAGGACCTGTCTTTGTAATACTCATTTGTATTTTATAGTTATCTGTTTACAATAATGTCTTATCACTGATTTCATCATTGCTTAGTTAATCTTAAGTTAATTTTAAGCCAGCCCGTAATGCTATGCATATAAGTGGCTTTGGCATGCTGCTCTTACCTGTATTTTTTGTACCTCTGTTTGTATGCTAAAATTTCTAAATAAACTAAATAAACTTAGGCGTATTGGTCTACAGTTCAAAGCTAAGGACCTGTCACCTGCTTCGAAAATAGGTATCATATTTGCCATTTTCCACTTATCTGGCACCATGCCAGTTTGTAGTGGTATGTTGAAAAGATTTGCCAAAGGTTTGCTAAGCTCCTCTTTACATTCCTTTAAAACCCTTGTGTACAGTTTAACAGGGCCTGGTCATTTGTTAGGTTTTAATTTATCTATTTGCCTAAGGACATGTCACTTGTGACCCTAATCGTGCATAGGTTATTATCATTCTGTTCTACATAATTTATTATTTCTGGAATACTGCTAGTATCTTCCTCTGTACAAACTGAGAGGAAGTATGTGTTAAAAATTCTACAAAATTTCCTTATCACTGTCCGAGCTGACCCGAGTAACTTTTGAGTGGGCTTATCTTGTCCCTTATCTTACTTCTGTACACCTGAAAGAATTATTTTGAGTTAATCTTTGATTCTCTTGCAACTCTAACCTCATAATCTCTTTTTGCTTTTCTTATTCCTTTTTTATTTCTCATTTTCACTGATTGTATTGATTTCTTAATTTTCCCTCTCCTCTTTTGATTTGCCTGTATATGTCTCTCTTTTGACCATTGAGACGTCTTAAACTATTGTTCATCCATTTAGGATCATTTTTCTTTCATCTGATTTCTCTATTTAGAAAATAAGCTGTCTGAGCAGCTGGAACTATGCCCTGGAAAACGTCATATCGGCAGTCATCACCTCCTACCTGACCCACAGTCAGGTGATGCAAACCACAACAGTCCACTAACAACCAGGATGCGACCAACAGCAGATTACTAACACCCAGGATGTGACCAACAGCAGTCAACTAACACCCAGGATGCTACCCACACCAATCTATAAACACCCAGGATGCGACCACACCAATCCACTAAAACCCAAGATGCAACCCATACCAGTCATCTAACACACTGGATGCGACCCACACCAGTCTACTAATGCCCAGTATGTGACCTACACAAGTCCACTAACACCCAGGATGCAACCCACACCAGTCCACTAACACCCAGGATGCAAATCACACAAGACCACTAACACCTAGGATGAGACATACACCAGTCCGCTAACAGACAGAATGTGACCCACAGCAGTCCACTAATAGCCAGGATGCATCCCACAGCAGTCCACTAACACCCAGGATGTGACTCACACCAGTCAACACCCAGGATGCAACCCACACCAGTCGACTACCACCCAGGATGCAACCCACAGCAGTCCACTAATACACAGGATGCAACCCTCACAAGCCAACCAACACCTAGGGTGCAACCCACACCAGTCCACTAACACTCAGGATGCAACCCGCACTAGCCCACTAACAACCAAGATGTGACCCACACCAGTTCACTAACACCCAGGATGCGACTAACAGCTGTCCACTAACACCCAGGATGTAACCCACACCCGTCAACTAACAACCAGGATGCAACCCACAGAAGTCCAGTAACACCATGGATGTGACCAACACCAGTCCACTAACAGATAGGATGCAACAAACAGCAGTCCACTAACACCCAGGATGCGACCCACAGCAGATCACTAACAACCAGGATGTGACCAACAGTAGTCCACTAACACTTGGGATGGGACCCACACCAGTCCACTAACACACAGGAAGCAACCCACACCAGTCTACTAACACCCAGGAAGCAACCCCCACTAGCCCACTAACACCTAGCATATACCCACACCAGTCAACTAACACCCAGGATGAAATGCACAGCAGTCCACTAACACCCAGGATGCAACCCTCACCAGTCAACTAACACCCAGGATGCGACCCACACCAGTCGACTACCACCCAGGATTTGACCCACAGCAGTCCACTAACACCCAGTATGCAACCCACACCAGCCCACTAACAACCAGGATGCAACCCACACCAGTTCACTAATACCCAGGATGTAACCCACATCACTTGACTAATACCCAGGATGTGACACACAGCAGTTCACTAACACTCAGGATGCGACACACACCAGTCGACTACCACCCAAGATGCAACCCACACCATTCTTCTGAAAGAGAATATGACCCACAGCAGTCCACTAACACGCAGGATGCGACCCACACCAGTCACCTTCACCTTAACAATGTAACAATGTAAATTGCCCGGTGGCCTGGTGGCTAAAGCTCCCGCTTCACACACGGAGGGCCCGGGTTCGATTCCCGGCGGGTGGAAACATTTTCGACACGTTTCCTTACACCTGTTGTCCTGTTCACCTAGCAGCAAATAGGTACCTGGGTGTTAGTCGACTGGTGTGGGTCGCATCCTGGGGGACAAGATTAAGGACCCCAATGGAAATAAGTTAGACAGTCCTCGATGACGCACTGACTTTCTTGGGTTATCCTGGGTGGCTAACCCTCCGGGGTTAAAAATCCGAACGAAATCTTATCTTATCTTATCTTAACATACGTAGTGATGACCTAAAGGATTGCAAACTGATGGGCTACCAAGCGGGTAAAAAAACAGTGCTGTTAAATTTCCAAACTAGCCTACAAAGAAACAACCTACTAAAAACATCTATTTCTATGAAAACTGATGTTTACATAAATGATGCCTTACTAAAACAAGACAAAACCTCCTTCATCGGCTAAGAAAACTACGCTATGCCCAAAAAATCCACCAGTGCTTTGTGAGGGACGGAAAAATCGCAGTTATGAAACAGCTCACTCGGAAGAGATACTTCATCTCTACAGAACACCACCTTAACCCTTTGACTGTCGCGGCCATATATATACGTCTTACGAGGTACCGTGTTTGACGTATATATACTCATAAATTCTAGCGGCTTCAAATCAAGCAGGAGAAAGCTGGTAGGCCCACATGTGAGAGAATGGGTCTGTGTGGTCAGTGTGCACCATATAAAAAAATTCCTGGAGCACACAGTGCATAATGAGAAAAAAAAAACTCCGACCGTTTTTTTTAATTAAAATGCCGACTTTGTGGTTTATTTTCGTATAGTATTTATGGTTGTATTCTCGTTTTCTTGGTCTCATTTTATAGAATGGAAAACATATTATAGATATAGAGGTGATTTTGATTGATTTTACTATAAAAAGAACCTAGAAATGGAGCTCAAAGTAGAGGAAATGTTTGATTTTTGCCAATGTTCAAAAGTAAACAAATGATGCCAATTTCCAATAAATGTCCAACTAGCCATTCTAATATGCAGTCATGAATGGGTTGATGTTATTTATACAATTATTACAGTATTGCAGTAGTCTGCATAATAGTAAGTCTTCAATTTTTTGTTTGAATAAAAATTCAAAATAGAAAGCAAGAGTAATATCAGAGGGGCCTGGAGACATGACTGATGAGCAAAGAAAATGTTATTTTAGAGCCAGGAATGTCTGCATTGTTCATTCTGGACCTTATTTTGAAATTGTCATATTTTTTAGTTTTCGTGAAATTGGCCAAATTGCAAATTTCTGACCACATTATTAGGTAGTTGAAATCGGTAAATGGGCAGTTTCTTGTACTCAATCGATAGAAAAAATGGAGTTCTAAAGAAATAGCTATGAGTTTGGGCAACTGGAACAATGGAATTAGCCGAAAATGGGGCTCAAAGTGGGCGAAATCGCCGATTTGTAAACAGCGCCGAGGTCACTAACTTTGCGAGAGCATAATTCCGTCAGTTTTCCATCAAATTTCGTTTGTTTGGCGTCATTACAATCGGGAAAAGATTCTCTATCATTTCATAAGAAAAAATATTTTTTTTTTTTTTTTAAATTTTGCGACACCAGGAGACACCTCAGGATTGGGGGTTGCGACAGTCAAAGGGTTAAAACATTCCTAAGTGAGACTGGACTAACAGAATCAGAGTAAAGTGCAGATAATACCCACAGTCCACCGTTAGTGTTATATTGTCATAAAATTGTTCCCCCCTAAATTTCCAATACCCTAACTGCTTTTGAATGTCACTGTTGTATTCAATGACCATTCTACCTCACAGTCTTAATTGTGTTTAATATCTACAGAATCTATCTCCTTTTTTACATCTTACCACTTCACTGTTCTATCTTATTTAATTTTAAACTAACCATAACTTCTCCTCAATTAGTCTACCTCACTTTAAGAAATACTCTATTGCCCAATTTTATTCTAAAATCTCTATTATTGCCCAATTTTACTTCAAACTATAATGACCAATCTTATTGTAAACTTTTATTATTGCCCATTTTTGTTCTATACTTTAGTGCCCAACCTTATTGTAAACTTTTCATCTTATTATTGCACTATTCTAATCTAGAGTTAATTACCCAATCTTTACTTGCCCAGTTTTACTTTATACTTTATTGCCCTATTCATCTTACACTTTTCTTATTGCCCTTTTTTATTTGTAAAGCTTATTACCCAATTTTATTATAAACTTTTTATAACTACCTTATTCAATTTCAAACTTTATCACCCAACTTTATTTTACTTTTCTTAACCTTTTGTAACCAAAAATTTTTTTTGTTTTAAACTTGTATTTTCAAGTACAACTTTTATACTATCCTGTCCATCATCTTACTAGCATATTATAACCAAGACATTGCCAGTTTTATCTTTATTTTTTTATTATTCTTTTGCTACCTTAACTTGTGTATTTTATCTTGTCAATTTAAATCTAGTTATACTCTAGTTCTTGAAAACAACTTATATAACACAGTGCAATTACAATTGAGAGTCTTGTGCCATTTTTATATTATTAGATTAAACCTAGTTGTACTGTAGCTCATTCTAGCTCAATACATAGACAATACCAAATTCATTATATTAGACTTTAGTGCAATTACAAGTCAGAGTCTGATGCTATTTTTAATTTGTATTTTTATATTATTAGTTTATACCTAGTTGTACTTTACCTCATTCTAGCAAAACACATAGACAACATCAACTTCATTATGTGTATTAGTGACTATACTCTATATGACCAAAATGCTTTAGCTAAATACTTGTCCAAACTTCCCACCACTACAGATATCAGTACTAGAATTCAACACACAACTCAGGATATAAATAACCACAATTTAAACCTAGAAGATGATTGATCATGTTGACCCTGATCTAAACCTCCATAATCTAACACCCAATCAAAACCTATTGGAAAGTAACGGTCTTTATTACACAGCATTACAAGCCATCACTATCCTAAACAATGCTAAAAGTCTATCAGTTCTTAACCCTTTGACTGTCGAAGGGCCCAATCCTGAAGTGTCTCCTGGTGTCGCAAAATATTCGAAAAAAAAAAATTATTTTTTTCTTATGAAAATGTTAAGATTACTTTTCTGATTGTTTTAGTCCCCAAAAAAAATTTTTCCCATCAGTACTTACCGAGATATAGAGGCATGAAGTTTGCAGAAAATGAACCGCGTATGGCAACAGCGGCGACTGCCGCTCACCCCTAAACTTTAGTTTACTTGTGTTTGATGGTTTGTTGTTTTTTTCACTATTTTATTTTTTCACATAACTTATGTGGCCTGTGAGACCAAAGTAAGGTGCAATGTACATATATACACTCGTTGTATACAACACAATAAGCACACAAACATAATTATCAATATATTGTTTACAAAACTTGTTTACAAAAACAAACTTTTTATTTATTTTTTTTTATTTATTTATAATTTGAGCACACTTACAGAGGTACAAAAAAAAAAATACAGATAAGAGCAGCATGCCAAAGCCACTTATACTATGCATAGCATTACGGGCTGGCTTAAAATTAACTTAAGATTAACTAAGCAATGATGAAATCAGTGAAACAATACAAAAATTTGTTTATTACTATTGTTCTATAATATATATACCAATATACAGTTACTGAACATACTCCTAGAAGTTCTGCAGCTTGTGGAACTCTTTGAAACATGGTGTCATACACAGTGGTGTTTTACACTCCTCACACATAAAACATGGTGTCATACACAGTGGTGTTTTACACTCTCACACATAGAACATGGTGTCATACACAGTGGTGTTTTACACTCCTCACACATAAAACATGGTGTCATACACAGTGGTGTTTTACACTCCTCACACATAAAATCAGTGTGTGTGCATTTTTGTGGAAGTTTTTTTTATGTACAAAGACAAAATACCTGGTCTGAGCAGTTTTCTTCAAAGTATTAGCAGGCAGTTGTGTTATGTAGTTATCCTAGGTAAATGGTCGTGTGTCATCATTCCTTCCTTCCTAATTTCCTTCATTCCTTTCCTACCTGGAGGCTACCTGGAGGGCATTCCACCTCTCTTCCTACATTCCTTCATCTGTCCTTCCTTACTTTTTTCCTTCCTTTCATCTAGTCCTTCCTTCATTCCTGCCTTCCCTTCTTGCTTCTGGTTTCTATAATATATATACACATATATAGTCACTAGATACTTTCATAAAACTGCTATTATCACCCTTCAGCAAGCTTGTCTTGGGTGTGAGTGTGTGGCTTATAATTGTTTTGAGTCAGGAGTCAGCAGCTGTCAAAATGACATATTGTCTCATTACTCACTCCCCCTCCCACCTGTCAAAACAATGGGGTCGGATGCTGCTTCCCCTCCATTCTATCTAATTATCTTTCTCCCTCATTCTATCTCTTTCAATCTGTCTCTCTCTTTCTCTCTGTCTATCTCTGTCTCACAGGTACACATAAATACAAGTATACATAGTGTAAATTACCTAGGATAACCCAAAAAATCCACACAAAGTGCTATACTTTGCTTGAAGATGTGAGTAAATGTGATGACGAGAGTCTTGTGGCTCTCTCTGAGACAGAGCTAGACAGATAGACAGGGAGCTTGGCAGACAGACAAATAGACAGACAGACAAATGTTTGTTCGTCGTCGTCTTCTCCTCCTCCTCCTCCTCCTCCTCCTCCTCCTCTTCCTCCTCCTTCTCCTTCTCCTCCTCCTTCTCCCTCTTCTCCTTCTCCTCCTCCCTCTTCTCCTTCTCCTCTTCCTTCTTCTCCTTCTCCTCCTCCTCCTTCTCCTCCTCCTCCTTCTCCTTCTTCTCCTTCTCCTTCTTCTCCTTCTCCTCCTCCTCCTTCTCCTCCTCCTCCTTCTCCTCCTCCTTCTTCTCCTTCTCCTCCTCCTCCTCCTTCTCCTCCTCCCTCTTCTCCTTCTCCTCCTCCTTCTCCTTCTTCTCCTCCTCCTTCTTCTCCTTCTCCTCCTCCTGGCTCTTGACATATGGACAGCTGCCCCCCTCCCTCCACCCTCGTTTACGCTCATCAAAGGTCAGCTCTTATCAGATGTTATCTCCCCTTATCTTGTCACTGTCATGGGGTGAACTGTTTTCATGCCTCAAGGGAACATATTATTATGTATTATTATTATTCTTCCTCTTCTTCCTATTCTTCCTCCTCCTCCTCCTCTTCTTCTTCCTCCTTCCTCCTCCTCCCTTATTCCTCCTCCTCCCTCCCTCCTCCTCCTCCCTCCTTCCTCCTCCTCCCTCCTTCCTCCTCCTCCCTCCTTCCTCCTCCTCCCTCCTTCTCCCTCCTTCCACCTCCTCCCTCCTTCCTCCTCCCTCCTTCTTCCTCCTCCCTCCTTCCTCCTCCTTCCTTCCTCTTCCTCCTTCCTTCCTCTTCCTCCTTCCTTTTTCCTCCTCTTCTTCCTCCTCCTCTTCTTCCTCCTCCTCCTCTTCTTCCTCCTCCTCCTCCTCTTCTTCCTCCTCCTCCTCCTTCCTCCTCCTCCTCAAACTCCTCGAAATCATGAAATTGATCTTCAGTGACACTTCCATCTGTTAGAGCATCACTTGGGAAGAGAAGAGTCCCAGATTTGCTGGGGAGTCACATATTTCTTACCGCTAGACATGCTGAAAAAGGACGACTGAAATGGTATTCCCACAATGCACCACTGGCTCCCCGATTTTTTTTATATGGTGCACACTGACCATGGAGACCCATTCTCTCACATGTGGGCCTACCAGCTTTCTCCTGCTTGATTTGAAGCCGCTAGAATTTATGCGTATAGATACGTCAAACACAGTATCTCCTATGACGTATATATACGACCACGACAGTCAAAGGGTTAACTACAACATCAGGACCTTAAGCAAACACTATGATGACCTCCTGGCACTCCTTGAGTTGCTAATGACACCCTTCTCCTGCATTATTCTTACTGAGACCTGGCTTAAGCAGGACACAATAGATATCTACCCAATACCAGGATACACAGCAATCCACAACTGCAGACCATACAAGGTTGGGGGTGGTATTGCAATCTATTACTCTAACCAATTATCTTGCATTAGTACTACTTGCTTTAGTGATGAATATGGGGAATACATTTTTGCTAATTTTACTGTAAAAAACCTTAAGACGCCTATAACAATCAGTGCCATGTACAGGATACACCACACAAACATCCCATATTTCAGTGAGAAATTAAAGGCACTAATAACAAACAGACAAATGAACAAGCACCACCTTCTCTTAGCTGGAGACTTCAACATCAACCTTGGCCTACCAGATGATCAGCCTGTAACTGATTTCATCAACAATGTGAACAACACACTTCTCATACCAACAATAACTAAACCAACCAGGCTCACTGAGACAAGTGCAACCATAATAGACCACATATGGACCAATATACTAGCCCCCCTTAAATCAGGGATAATCACAGACAGCACTACAGACCACTACCCTACCTTCCTCTTGACAAACATTAGTAAACCACCACTGGAATACAACAAAGTTTCATTTAGACTCCATGATGAGGCCTCAATAAGGAATTTCACAGCTGACCTAGAGACTGTTGACTGGCCTACAGAATTCTCCAAGGCCAATGGTATTGATGACTGGGCAGACATTTTTCTCAACAAATTACTTAGACAACAAACATTGTCCTATAAAAATGAAACAGATCACTAATAAACGGCTTGGTTGCCCATGGCTAACCAGCACCATTCTGAAATTCATTGATAAGAAACACCAATATGAAAAGCAATATAGACAGGGCTTAATACACAAATATATTCTTAAACACTCTTCATCAGTTCTCACCAAAGTAATAAAGAAAGCCAAACAACTATACTACTCCAGCAGATTCACTGGACACAAGAGGAGACATAAAAAAGACCTGGAAAACACTTTCACAGATTCTAGGGACCCACAAACTAATAAAAAAAAGAATATTGTTCTAACTAAACCTAATGAAACACCACTACATCCCACTGACACAGATAACAAGATAAATGACTTCTTCTCAATCATAGGATCTAATCTTGCCAATAAAATCCCATGTACCAATGCCCATGCCGGGGACTACCTAGATGGGAATTTCCCAAATTCCTTCTATCTTGTACCAACTGAGCCCATGGAAGTCACCAAGATTATAAAGTCACTTAAAAATAACTCAGGGAATCTGTCTCATGTCCCACCATTATTGTACAAGCTAGCGGCCCATGTCCTTTTTAACAAGTCACTAGAAACTAGCACCTTCACGAAACTACTCAAGACAACAAGGGTTACACCAGTACATAAAGGTGGTGACCCTACAGATTTAAACAACTATAGGCCAATATCAAACTTACCATTGCTATCCAAAATCTTTGAGAAACTCGTGCACAGGAGGCTATATCCATTTATAATGGCACGAAACATACTCAACCCCTGCCAATTTGGATTCAGGAAAAATAAAAGCACTGATGATGCAATTATAAAAATGCTAGATCTGCTATACACAGCATTGGAAAATAAGGAATATCCACTAGGAATTTTTATTGACCTAAGAAAAGCCTTTGACACAGTAGACCATGGCATCCTACTCCACAAACTTGACCATTATGGTATAAGAGGCCATGCGCTTGCATATTTCAAATCCTACCTTACTAATAGGTATATGTATGTCACCATTAAAGACACAGCATCATCAACATGGTCACTTGATACTGGAGTTCGACAGGGAAGTGTCCTTGGTCCCCTGCTCTTCCTCATATACATCAATGATCTTCCAAACGTATCCCAACACTTGAACCCCATTCTCTTTGCTGACGACATGACTTTGTCATCTCTCATTCTAATCTTGCCACCCTCAACACCATTGTTAACGAGGAGCTGCTCAAAATATCGACTTGGATGACAACCAATAAACTTATGCTTAACACTGACAAAACCTACTA
This sequence comes from Cherax quadricarinatus, assembly GCF_038502225.1. NCBI lineage: Eukaryota > Metazoa > Arthropoda > Malacostraca > Decapoda > Parastacidae > Cherax > Cherax quadricarinatus. The sequence goes on along the minus strand of NW_027196342.1, from coordinate 78,236 downwards.
TATTATGTTTGGTAGCAGAGCAGGAGTTGCACAAATTAACATCAAGGTCGACAACACTCTAATTGCCAGACGTAATGAGGGCAAATTTCCTAGGCCTATACCTCAACAACAACCTGAATTTCAGCACACATATAAAACACATAACCAAAAAAGTATGCAAAATGGTTGGGATCCTCTCCAAGATACTGTAGTACGTGCCGCACAATGCCCTTCTCACACTATACCACACACTTATTTATCCATACCTCACCTATGCTATTTTTGCTGGAGGAACAACTGCAGCAACTCACCTAAAGCCAATAATAACCCAGCAAAAAGCCACAGTAAGAATAATCACTAAATCCTATCCCTGCAACACGCCCCCCCCCCACTCTTCATAGATCTAAACTTACTCCCTGTTCAAAACATCCACACTTACTATTGTGCAATCTACATGTACAGGACCTTAAATTCCAATATTAACCTTGACCAAAAATGCTTTCTTGATAGTTGTCACAGAACCTACAGGCATAACACCAGACACAAACATCTCTATGACATTCCCCATGTCTGACTAAGCCTTTACAAAAATTCAATGTGTGTCAAAGGCCCTAAAATCTGTAACACCCTCCCTGAATACTCTAGAACTGCAGACACATTCATCACCTTTAACCCTTTGACTGTCGAAGGGCCAAATCCTGAAGTTGCTTCTGGTGTCGCAAAATATTCGAAAAAAAAAAATTATTTTTTCTTATGAAATGATAGAGAATCTTTTCCCGATTGTAAAGACACCAAAAAAACGAAATTTGATGAAAAACTGACGGAATTACGCTCTCGCGAAGTTAGCGACTTCGGCGATATTTAAAAATCGGCAATTTCGCCCACTTTGAGCCCTATTTTCGGCTAATTCTGTTATTCCAGTCAACCAAACTCATAACTATTTCTTCAAAACTCTATTTTTTCTATCGATTGAGTACAAGAAACTGCCCATTTACCGATTTCAACTACCCAATAACATGGTCAGAAATTTTCAATTTGGCCAATTTCACGAAAATTAAAAAATACGACAATTTCAAAATAAGGTCCAGAATGAACAATGCAGACATTCCTGGCTCTAAAATAACATTTTCTTTGTTCATCAGTCATGTCTCCAGGTCCCTGTGATATTACTCTTGCTTTTTATTTTGAAATTTTATTCAAACAAAAAATAGAAGATTTACTGTTATGCAGACTACTGCAATACTGTAATAATTGTAAAAATTACATCAACCCATTCATGACTGCGTATTAGAATGGCTATTTGGACATTTATTGGACAATGACATCATTTGTTCACTTTTGAACATCGGCAAAAATCAAACATTTCCTGTACTTTGTGCTCCATTTCCAGGTTCTTTTTATAGTAAAATTAATCAAAATCACCTCCATTTCTATAATATAGTTTCCATTCTATCAAATGAGACCAAGAAAACGAGAATACAACCACAAATACTATACGAAAATAGACCACAAAGTCGGCATTTTAATTAAAAAAAACGGTCGGAGTTTTTTTTTTTCTCATTATGCACTGCGTGCTCCAGGATTTTTTTTATGTGGTGCACACTGACCACACAGACCCATTCTCTCACATGTGGGCCTACTAGCTTTCTCCTGCCTGATTTGAAGCCGCTAGAATTTATGAGTATATATACGTCAAACACGGTACCTCGCAAACGTATATATACGGCCGCGACAGTCAAAGGGTTAAAACAACCATTAGAAAATATCTTATCTCCCTGATACACCCCCTCAACTAATTACATGAATACAACCTGGTGGTTCACACACTCACTCACCCACTTGACAATAAACATAGAAATATCAATCTTAATTTTAAAATAATGAATCCTAACTAGTCATAAGTTGGCCTGCGATACTCCAATACTGAAACTATGTATTGTGCAAAAACAAAAGCATTCACATTGCTAAACTCACAAACTAGTATTTAGTCACTTAGCCATAATACCAACTTACCACATAATTTGTAATATTTTAAAGTTAAGAATTAATCTAAGTCTGCCCAAAATGCCTAGCCATGCTAGGTGTTCTAGTGGCCCCCTCTGTAATTAGTATTTTAAACATGTAAACCACACAATATCCAAATTCTGTAAACTCAGCATTGTAATCCTTATAGAGAATAAACTTGATTTGATTTGATTTAATTTGATTTGATCTAACACCCAGGATGCGACCCACACTGGGCAACTAACACCCAGGATGTGAGACACACCAGTCGACTACCACCCAGGATGTGGCCCACACCAGCCCACTAACAACCAGGATGCATTTCACACCAGTCCACTAATACCCAGGATGAGATCCACAGCAGTCCACTTACACCCAGGATGTAACCCACATCACTCGACTAACACCCAGGATGCAACACACAGCCATCCACTACCACCCAGGATGCAATCAACACTAGTCGCCAACACCCAGGATGCAATCCACACCAGTCCTCTAACAGAGAATATGACCCACAGCAGTCCACTAACACCCAGGATTTGACCCACACCAGTCCACTAACATCGAGGATGCGACCACACCAGTCCACTAACATATAGGATCTGACCCACACCAGTCCATTTACACCCAGGAAGTGAGCCACACAAGTCCACTAACACCCAGGATTTGACTCACACCACTCACCTAACACCCAGGATGTGACCCACACCAGTCCATTAACACCCAAGATGCAACCCACACCAGTCGACTAACATCCAAGATGCGACCTACACCAGTCGACTAACATCCAATATGCGTCCCACACCAGTCAACTAACACCCATGATGCGACCACATCAGTCCACTAACACCCAAGGTGCGACCCACGCCAGTCCAATAACACCCAGGATGCGATCCACACCATTCCACTGACACCCAGGATGAGACCACATCAGTCCACTAACACCCAATGTGCGACCCCCGCCAGTCCAATAACTCCCAGGATGCAACCCACACCAGTCCACTAACAACCAGGATGCAACCCACACTGATCCACTAACACCCAGGATGTGACCCACACCAGCTGACTAACACTCAGGATGTGACCCACACCAGCCCACTAACACCCAGGATGCAACCCACACTAGTCCACTAAGAGACAGAATGTGACCCACAGCAGTCCACTAACACCCAGGATGTGGCCCACATCAGTCGAATAACACCCAGGATGTGTCCCTACACCAGTCCACTAACACCCAGGATGTGACCCACACCATTCCACTAACACTCAGGATGCAACCCACAAAAGTCCTCTAACACCCAAGATGTGACCCACACTAGTCCACTAACACCCATGTACCCATTTTACTGATGGGTGAACTTATACATCTGGTGTGTTATTAAATTGTTTATATTTATTTATTTATTAATTTGAACATGATACAGAGAAGTACAAAAGAATACAGTTAAATGCAGCTTGCCAAAGCCACTTGAATGCAGAGCATTATGGGCAGGCTTAAAATTAACTTAAGATTAACTAAGCAGTGGTAAAACATTATTGTAAACAGATAACAATTAAGCACAAATGAGTATTACAAAAACAGGTCATATGGTTGCTTACATTGCTGTACAATCAGTATTTATTTATTTATTTATTTATTTATTTATTTAATTCAAACACGATACAGAGAAGTACAAGGAAGACAATTTTTGAAGTGCAGCATACCAAAGCCCCTTGTACGCAGAGCATTATGGGCTTAAAATTAACTTAAGATTAACTAAGCAATGATACATTCAGTGGTACAAAAATTATTGTAAAACAGAAAACAATTTAGTACAAATGAGTATTACAAAGACAGGTCACATGGTCATTTACTGTGTTGCTGTGTAATCAGTAGAATGGAGAATTCTGTTAGGTAATGAAGTTAAATAGTAACAAAGTTTGATTGGGTCACAGGTTGACATTTATGAGATACAATAATGAGATACATATATGAGATACAATTTATGAGATACAATTTTTCAGTATTTATTTAGTTGTGGGTAAGTAAGTGATTTTTGAGAAGAGACTTGAATTTATAAACAGACAGTGTTTCTTTTATATTCACAGGTAATGAATTCCAGATTTTAGGGCCTTTTATGTGCATTGAGTTTTTGCATAGCGTGAGATGAACACGAGGAACATCAAAGAGTGATCTGTGCCTTGTGTTATGGTCATGTGTTCTGTTAAGGTTGGTAAGGAGACGTTTGAGGGGAGAGTTTATGTCAGAGTTAAGTGTTCTATGTATGTAATAGGTGCAGTAATAAGTATGGATGTTCATTATTTGTGTAAATTTGGTTCAGTGTGAATTATTAAATGATACCAGAGTCATATTTAATGCCAGACAAAATTTTAATTAATGTGAGTTCTTTGTTGCAAAACTTCTCAGATCCTGGAAAAAAAGGACACGAGAGTTGAATTTATGAGGGTAAACAAGTGTTGTACATGTGAGTACGTCATTCTGCACTCACCTGTCATTGTGTATATCTGTGCTGCTGCACCATATTACCATACACACTCGTCTTTTAATTTTTTAAAAAGTGTTCTTAATAAAAGAGACAAAAGAAAACTTCAAATAAACATTGCATTATACAAGAGGCTTTTTATTACATCATAACACAAATTTGATATAACTGAAGATGATGTAGGTGGTGATAGTAACTAATATAATAACAGAAGATGTAGGTGGTGATAGTAACTAATATAATAACTGAAGATGATGTAGGTGGTGATAGTAACTAATATAATAACTGAACATGATGTAGGTGGTGATAGTAACTAATATAATAACTGAAGATGATGTAGGTGGTGATAGTAACTAATATAATAACTGAAGATGATGTAGGCGGTGATAGTAACTAATATAATAACAGAAGATGATGTAGGTGGTGATAGTAACTAATATAATAACAGAAGATGATGTAGGTGGTGATAGTAACTAATATAATAACAGAAGATGATGTAGGTGGTGATAGTAACTAATATAATAACTGAAGATGATGTAGGTGGTGATAGTAACTAATATAATAACTGAAGATGATGTAGGTGGTGATAGTAACTAATATAATAACTGAAGATGATGTAGGTGGTGATAGTAACTAATATAATAACTGAAGATGTTGGAAGACCTGAATCTATGTCTGGAATATTATACAAGACACAGAAGAAATAAAAGAAAAATGCAAAGTTGCATCAGGTTTTTGTTGTTTACAGATAACTATAAGTAAGAGTAGTGTTGCAATGATAGAAATATAGAGTGTTTTAACTGTATGGTTAGAAGATTGTAATAATATAGTGTTTTAACTGTATGGTTAGAAGATTGTAATAATATAGTGTTTTAACTGTATGGTTAGAAGATTGTAATAATATAGTGTTTTAACTGTATGGTTAGAAGATTGTAATAATATAGTGTTTTAACTGTATGGTTAGAAGATTGTAATAATATAGTGTTTTAACTGTATGGTTAGAAGATTGTAATAACATAGTGTTTTAACTGTATGGTTAGAAGATTGTAATAATATAGTGTTTTAACTGTATGGTTAGAAGATTGTAATAATATAGTGTTTTAACTGTATGGTTAGAAGATTGTAATAATATAGTGTTTTAACTGTATGGTTAGAAGATTGTAATAATATAGTGTTTTAACTGTATGGTTAGAAGATTGTAATAATATAGTGTTTTAACTGTATGGTTAGAAGATTGTAATAATATAGTGTTTTAACTGTATGGTTAGAAGATTGTAATAATATAGTGTTTTAACTGTATGGTTAGAAGATTGTAATAATATAGTGTTTTAACTGTATGGTTAGAAGATTGTAATAATATAGTGTTTTAACTGTATGGTTAGAAGATTGTAATAATATAGTGTTTTAACTGTATGGTTAGAAGATTGTAATAATATAGTGTTTTAACTGTATGGTTAGAAGATTGTAATAATATAGTGTTTTAACTGTATGGTTAGAAGATTGTAATAGAAAATATACATTCTTGGCAGAACAGCCATCCAGAAAAAAGCTTCAAATTTATTTAGGACAGTGAAAGAAAAGGTAAATGAAATGGACTAACGAAACTTTTACTGCAACGGTTAGTTCAGTCACTTTAAAAATCCTGTTTAATCGTATAATGTTAAAATTAGCAGTGAGGCGGCCATCACAGATGATGATGTCACACCTGAATATCCTGATGTTTGCAAGAAAATAATACAAGAAGCTAAATACAATGATCAACAAATTTTAAATGTAGACAAAAGAGACTTGTTCAGCAAATGGATGCCTTCCAGAACTTACATTTACAAGTTTGAAAAATCTCAACCTGGATGTAAAGTGTGTAAAGATCACATAACTTTTATTGGAAGGTAATACAGAAGGGGATTTTTAAATACAGATCAGCCATCACTAATCTGGCATCAATGGGCCAGAGTGGTTAGGTTAGAATATGCTTAATAAACTCAGGAAGTCTTGAGAGGGTTTCAGGGGCCAATGCCCCCATGGCCTGGTCTGAGACCAGGCCTCATGGTGGATCAGAGTCTGATCAACCAGGCTGTTACTGCTGGCAACACGCAAGCTGATGTATGAACCACAGTCCAGTTGGTCAGGTATTGACTTCATGTGCCTGTCCAGTGCCTTCTTGAAGACAGCCAGGGGTCTATTGGTAATCCCCCTTATGTATGCTGGGAGGCAATTGAACAGTCTTGGGCCCCAGAGACTTGTGTTGTCTCTCAGTGTACTCGTGGCACCCCTGCTTTTCATAGCGGGAATGTTGCATCTCCTGCCGAGTCTTTTGCTTTCATATGGAGTGATTTTCATGTGCAAGTTTGGTACCAATCCTTCCAGGACCTTCCAAGTGTATATCATGTATCTCTCTCACCTGTGTTCCAGGGAATACAGATCAAGGACATTCAACCATTCCCAGTAGTTTAGGTGCCTCATCGCACTTATGTGTGCCGTGAAAGTTCTTTGTACAGTGGACCCCAGGTATTCGATGGCATCGGTGTTCGATAAATCTGGTATTCAATGCATTTTTAACGTACATTCCATATTATCACTGCTTTTGGTGCATGTTTCTGCAAAATAAGTCACCATGGGCCCCAAGAAAGTTTCTAGTGTCAACCCTTCGAGAAAAAAGGTGCTAATGACTAGTGAAATGAAGAAAGAGATAATTGCAAAGTACGAAAGTGGAGTGCATGTGTAGGAGCTGGCCAGGTTGTATAGTAAACCCCAATCAACCATCTCTACTATAGTGACCAGGAAAACGACAATCAAGGAAGCTGTTCTTGCAAAAGGTGCAACTGTGATTACAAAACAGCGACCGTAAGTGTTAGAAGATGTTGAGAGACTGTTATTGGTGTGGATAAATGAAAAACAGATAGCAGGAGATAGCATCTCTCAAGTGATTATTTGTGAAAAGGCTAGGCAGTTGCATGACGAATTGGTAAAAAAAACTGCCTGCAACTAGTGGTGATGTGAGTGAATTTAAGGCCGGCAAAGGTTGGCTTGAAAGATTTAAGAATCGTAGTGGCATACATAGTGTGATTAGGCATGGTGAGGCTGCCAGTTCAGAACAAAAAGCAGCTGAAAAATATGTGAAGGAATTCAAGGATTACATACACAGTGAAGAATTTAAACCTGAACAAGTGTTTAATTGTGAAAAAACAGGCCTGTTTTGGAAGAAAATACGAAGCATGACCTACATTACTCAGGAGGAAAAGGCACTCCCAGGACATAAGCCTATGAAAGACAGGCTTACTCTGTTGATGTGTGCCAATGCTAGTGGTGATTGCAAAGTGAAGTCTTTATTGGTGTATCACTCTGAAACTCCCAGAGTGTTCAGGAAAAACAATGTCCTCAAGGCTAATTTGTGTGTGCTGTGGAGGGCAAACAGTAAGGCATGGGTCACTAGGGACATTTTCTATGACTGGTTACACCATGCATTTGCCCACAATTGTGAAAAATTACCTAATTGTAAAGAAATTAGACCTTAAGTGCCTCTTGGTATTAGATAATGCTCCTGGTCATCCTTCAGATGTGGCAGAGCGACTTTCTGCGGACATGAGCTTCTTTAAGATCAAGTTTCTGCCTCCTAATACCACTCCTCTCCTGCAGCCCATGGACCAGCAGGTCATTTCCAACTTCAAGAAACTGTACACAAAAGCTATGTTTAAAAAGTGCTTTGTAGTGACCACAGAAACTCAACTGACTCTAAAAGAGTTTTGGAAGGATCACTTTAATATCCTCAATTGTATAAACCTTATAGGTAAGGCTTGGGAGGGAGTGACTAAGAGGACCTTGAACTCTGCTTGGAAAAAACTGTGGCCAGAATGTGTAGACAAAAGGGATTTTGAAGGGTTTGAGGCTAACCCTGAGAAGTGTATGCCAGTTGAGGAATCCATTGCAGTATTCGGGAAGTCCTTGGGGCTGGAGGTTAGTGGGGAGGATGTGGAAGAGTTGGTGGAGGAGGACAATGACAAACTAACCACTGATGAGCTGCTAGATCATCTTCAACAGCAAGAGGCCAGACCTGAGGAAACTGCTTTGGAGGAGGGGATTGAGAAATTGAGGAAGTTGCCTACTTCAAAGATTAAGGAAATGTGTGCAAAATGGCTTGAAGTGCAAACCTTTTTTTGATGAAAATCACCCTGACACAGCTACTGCAAGCTGTGTTGGCAACCTGTACACTGACAATGTTGTGAAACACTTTAGGAAAATCATAAAGGAACGAGAGGTACAGGCCTCTATAGACAGATACGTTGTGCGACAGAAGTCCAGTGACTCTCAAGCTGGTCCTAGTGGCATTAAAAGAAGAAGGGAAGTAACCCCGGAAAAGGACTTGCTACTTTGAGTCCTAATGGAAGGGGATTCCCCTTCTAAACAGTAACAACTTCGACACTCTTCCCTCCTCTCATCCCATCAATCATCACCAGATCTTCATTAACCCTTTGAGGGTTGACAGGCCCTCTCCGAAACTCGTTCTCAGGGTCGGCCAAATTTCAAAAAAAAAAAAAAAATTATTTTTTCTTATGAAAAAATAGAGTTTTTTTTTCTAAACATTATAGGATAAACAAAAAAAAATTACCATCAATACTTACGGAGATATGGATGCATGAAGTTTGCAGAAAATGAGCCGCATATGGCAACAGCGGCGACTGCCGCTCACCCGGTAAACTTTAGTTTACTTGTATTTGAAGGTTTGTTGTTTTTTTCACTATTTTATTTTTTCACATAACTTATGTGGCCTATGAGACCAAAGTAAGGTGCAATGTACATATATACACTCGTTGTATACAACACAATAAGCACACAAACATAATTATCAATATATTGTTTACAAAAACAAACAATACAAAACATTGTTTATTATTATTGTTCTATAATATATATACCAATATAGTCACTGAACATATTCCTATTAGTTCTGCAGCTTGTGGAACTCTGAAACATGGTGTCATACACAATGGTGTTTTATCTTTCTCCCTCATTCTATCTCTTTCAATCTGTCTCTCTCTTTCTATCTGTCTGTCTATCTCTGTCTCACAGGTACACATAAATACAAGTATACATAGTATAAATTACCTAGGATAACCCAAGAAATCCAGACAAAGTGCTATACTCTGCTTGAAGATGTGAGTAAAAGTGATGACACAGTCTTGTGGCTCTCTGAGACAGAGAGCTAGATGGATAGACAGATAGACAGGGAGCTTGACAGACAAATAGACAGACAGAAATGTTAGTGTACCAGTTCCAGTGTACTAGTGTTCCACCCTCCTCCTCCTCTTCTTCCTCTTCCTCCTCTTCCCCCTACTCTTCCTCATACTCTTCCTCTTCCTCCTCTTCCTCTTCCTCCTACTCTTCCTCTTCCTCCTCCTCCTCTTCCTCCTCCTCCTCTTCTTCCTCTTCCTCCTACTCTTCCTCCTCCTCCTCTTCTTCCTCTTCCTCCTCTTCCCCCTAATCTTCCTCCTACTATTCCTCTTCCTCCTCCTCTTCCTCTTATTCCTCTTCCTCCTACTCTTCCTCTTCCTCCTCCTCCTCTTCCTCCTCCTCCTCTTCTTCCTCTTCCCCCTACTCTTCCTCCTTCTCCTTCTCCTCCTCCATAGTGTAAATTACCAGGAGTCGGCAGCTGTCAAAATGACATATTGTCTCATTACTCACTCCCCCTCCGGCCTGTCAAAACAATGGGGTCGGATGCTGCTTCCCCTCCTCCATTCTATCTAATTATCTTTCTCCCTCATTCTATCTGTCTGTTTATCTCTGTCTCACAGGTACACATAAATACAAGTATACATAGTATAAATTACCTAGGATAACCCAAGAAACCCAGACAAAGTGCTATACTCTGCTTGAAGATGTGAGTAAAAGTGATGACGCAGTCTTGTGGCTCTCTGAGACAGAGAGCTAGACGGATAGACAGGGAGCTTGACAGACAGGCAAATAGACAGACAGAAATGTTAGTATACCAGCAAAAACAAAGGGAGGGCGATGTTCATCTCATCTTTTGGCATCAGCTCTACCCTCATTTACCCTCATCAAACGTCAGCACTTATCAGATGTTATCTCCCCTTATCTTGTTACTGTCATGGATGAACATTTATTATTACATATTATTATTATTATTATTACCTATTATTATTATTATGTATTATTTTTATGTATTATTATTATGTATTATTATTATTATGTATTATTGTTATCATTACATATTCTTCTTCTTCCTCCTCCTCCTCCTCTTCTTCTTCCTCCTCCTCCTCCTCCTCTTCTTCTTCTTCCTCCTCCTCAACCTCCTCCTCCTCCTCCTCTGCCTCCTCCTCCTCTTGCCTCCTCCTCCTCTTGCCTCCTCCTCCTCTGCCTCCTCCTCCTCTGCCTCCTCCTCCTCCTCCATTCTTGGAACAAGTTTGAAGAGCTTGTAGTTCATAATCACTATCACTATCATCACCAATGCTCACATCTGAGTCTGGGATTTTGGAAAATAGGAGTTTCCTCTTTGATTCTGGTACAACTGAACGTGAACAAGACGGCCCAGCACCAGAGGTGGAAGGCTGTGGGTTGTCTGGGTTTTCCTCACTATTACCCATATTATGGTCATTAGTTTCGGTCAAAACCTCACCAGAACCTTGAAACTCATCTTCACTGTCACTTCCATCTGTATTAGAACTGTCACTGGGGAACAAAAGTGTCCCAATTCGCCGAGGAGTGAGGAACTTCTTACCGCAGGGCACAGTGGAAATTGTGTACTATGATGACATTCCCACAATGCACCACTGGGTCCCAGATTTTTTTCCTACTGCGCACACCCACCACACAGACCCATTCTCTCACATCTAGGCTTATCAGCCTTTTCCTGCGAGATTTGAGGCCGCTAGAATTTATGCGTACTAGTACGTCAAAAACCCCTACGCGTAAGACGTACTAGTACGACCAAAACCCTCAAAGGGTTAAAGGTAAGTGTCAATTAATCTATTGTTATTATTCTATTGTTATTGTTGTTATTGTAATTATTCTATTGCATTAAACTTAATATTTCAAGTGGTAAAATTTTTTTTTCATACTTTTGGGTGCCTTGCACAGATTAATCTGATTTCCATTATTTCTTATGGGAAAATCAATTCGCTTTTCGATATTTTCGGTATTCGATGAGCTCTCAGGAATGGATTAATATTGAATACCCTGGGTCCACTGTACACTCTCCAGGCCTGCAATATCGCCAGCCTTGAAGGGGCCGTTAGTGTACAGCAGTATTCCAGCCTAGAAAGCACAAGCAATTTGAAGAGAATCATCATAGGCTTGGCATCCCTAGTTTTGAAGGTTCTCATTATCCATCCTATCATTTTCCTAGTGGATGAGGTAGATACATTGCTGTGGTCTTTGAAGGCAAGATTTTCTGACATTATCACTCCCAGGTCCTTCACCTTACTTTTCCACTCTATTGTATGGTTAGAATTTGTGGTATACCCTGACACATTTTTAATTTCTTCAAGTTTTCCATATCTGAGTAGTTGAAATTTCTCCTCGTTGAACTTCATATTGTTCTCAGTGGCCCATTCGAAGATTTGGTTGATGTCCGCTTGGAGTCTCGCAGTGTCTTCGATGAAGGTCATTGCCATGGTGATCAGGGTGTCATCCACAAAGTAAGACACGGAGCTATGGCTTATATCTCTGTCTGTCAGAAATGAGGATGAGGAATAGAATGGGAGCGAGTACTGTGCCTTGTGTAGTAAAGCTTTTTACCATGGCTGCCTGGAACTTTACTCTGTTTACTGTTACTCTTTGTGTTCTATTTGTCAGGAAGTTGTAGATCCATCTACCAACTTTTCCCATTATTCCATTGCCCCGCATTTTGTGTGTTATTACACAATGGTCACACTTGTCAAAAGCTTTGGCAAAGTCTGTGTATACTACATCTGTATTTTGTTTATCCTCTACAGCATCCAGGACCTTGTCATAGTGGTCCAGTAGCTGGGACAGGCAGGATCGACCTGCCCTGATGCCCTGGGTTGTGTAACCAATGGGTATCTAGGTGGTTAGCTATCTTGCTTCTTAGAACCATCTCAAAGATTTTTATGATATGGGATGTTAGTGCTATGGGACTGTCGTTCTTTGCAATTACTTTACTGCCACCTTTGTGGAGTGGGGCTGTGTCTATTGTATTTAGTGTGTGTGGGATGACCCCTGTGTCCATACTCCCTCTCCATAAAATGCCGAAGGTACACAATAGGGACTTCTTGCATTTCTTGATGAACACAGAGTTCCATGAGTCTGGGCCTGGGACAGAGTGCATGGGTATGTCATTAATTGTCTCTTCAAAATCTTGTGGAGTTATAATAATATCAGAGAGTTTTTGGCTGACCAAATTTTGCGTTTCATTCATAGAGAATTCATTTGGATTGTTAACCCTTAGAGTGGGCAGTGGCTCGCTGAACACTGAGTCATATTGGGACTTTAGTATCTCACTCATTTCTTGGCTATCATCTGTGTATGTCCCATCCCGCCTAAGCAGGGGCCCAATACTGGATGCTGTTTTTCCTTAAAATTTGGCATAAAAGAAGAAGTATTTTTTTTCAATTTCCTTTAGGGCTTTAAGTTCTTCTGGTGATTCTTGTCTCCTGTAAGATTCCTTTAGCTTAAGTTCGATATTTGCAATTTCACTGACTAGTGCTTCCCTTTGTATTTCAGATATATTGACCCCACTCAGCAGCTCTGTGACTCTTTCCCTTCATCTGTATAGGGAACATCTCTCTCTTTCTAGTTTACATCTTCTCTTTATTTTTCTTAATGGAATGTGTCTTGAGCAGATCTCAAGAACCGCAGAATTCATTTTTTCAAGGCAGATGTTCAGGTCCGTGTTGTTTAGGATATCTTCCCAGCTTGTTTCATTTAGGACACGGTTTACTTGATCCCATTGAATGTTTTTGTCATTGAAATTGAATTTCGTGAAGAGACCTTCATGATTGCTTACATTTTGCTGGTCCGGAGCCCTGTGCATACATGTCTGTACCTCTAATATATTGTGATCTGAGTGAATTGTCTTCGATACAGTTATATTATGTATCAGATCATTGTTGTTAGTGAAGATAAGGTCCAGCATAAGTTTTAGTCTCGTAGGCTCTATTTGCTGGTTTAAGGTGAATTTGTTGCAGAGATTTAACAGTTCCCTAGGTAGTATGTTGGTAGACAGCAACCGCCCAGGGAGGTACTACCGACCTGCCAAGTGAGTGTAAAACGGAAACCTGTAATTGTTTTACATGATGGTAGGATTGCTGGTGTCTTTTTTCTGTCTCATAAACATGCAAGATTTCAGGTACACCTTGCTACTTCTTCTTACACTTAGGTCACACTACACATACATGTACAAGCATATATATACACACACCCCCCTGGGTTTTCTGCTATTTTCTTTCTAGTTCTTGTTCTTGTTTATTTCCTCTTACCTCCATGGGGAAGTTGAACAGAATTCTTCCTCCGTAAGCCATGCATGCTGTAAGAGGCAACTAAAATGCCAGGAGCAAGGGGCTAGTAACCCCTTCTCCTGTATATATTACCAAATGTAAAAGGAGAAACTTTAATTTTTCCTTTTGGGCCACCTCGCCTCAGTGGGATACGGCCGATGTGTTGAGAGAAAGAAAGAGATTTAACAGTTCGAGTGTATGTGAATTTTCATCTGAGCTGCCTCCCGGGGTGACCTCTGCTAAAACATTGCTTGCTATACTCCTCCATTTTAGGTGTCTCAGGTTGAAATCTCCTAGCAATAAGATGTTTGGGACAGGAGTTGGGAGATTTTCTAGACAGTGGTCAATTTTCTCAAGGTGCTCCTGGAATTGCTGGGAAGTTGCATCTGGAGGCTTGTATACTACCACAATGACAAGGTTTTGGTTTTCAATCTTTACCGCCAAAACTTTGACTACATCATTTGAGGTGTTTAGTAGCTCTGTGCAAATGAGCGACTCTGTGACATATAGGCTAACTCCCCCTTGTTGCCTGTTTAGTCTGTCGCATCGGAATAGGTTGTAACCTGGGATCCATATTTCTTTGTCATAATGATCCTTTATGTGGGTTTCTCTGAATGCTTCAAACATTACATTTGACTCCTTGAGCAGTCCTTAGATGTAAGGAATTTTGTTGTTTTTTGATGGCTTTAGACCTCTGTATGTTTGCAATGACAAATGTCATATTTGTGGAATTTAGGGGGGATTTATTTGCTGGCTATAATATCTGTTGTTCTGGGGTAGAGGCCAATGTCCATGCCTCTGCTCCAGAAGTGTTTTCAGGTGGTGAAGGACTACTGTCATTTCTTGCCAGTCTTTTTTCTCTTCTGACCCTAAAAAACCTCTGTCCCTGGAGAGGTTGAGGTTCCTCTCTATTGTTTCCCATAGTCTGGCTGGTCTGTGTTTTCTAGTCCCCTTGAGATGATATGCCTGGCAGTATGCATTGTAGCATTTTCTTTCATGGATTGATGAGTAACACATTTCCGGATGAAATAAGTTGCAAGAAAGGAAGTTGCACTCTCCTGTTGTCATGTGGGTGTGGCATTTTTTGGATGGTCAAAGGTGCATGTCCCACCTGTTTTACCAGATATACTGTGCCTGCAAATACCCAAGGCATAGTATTTACATAGATTGTACTTCTGTTTGTTAGGATTTATTGTAGCTGCATTCACTGTTGGTGCATTTGTTTTTCCTGTTTCCTCAATATCTTTTACCCCTGTATGGATATCAGTGCTTCCACCAAGTATTGCTGGTAGTGTGTCGACACTATTCCCTGAGGCCACATCCCATTTTGATCCATCTTCAGTACAGAGAACCTCTGTGGACTGAATAAGGTTGTCTTCAGTGTCCTCCAGGAAAATGCTAGTACCCTCACAAGCTCTATCTTCTAATACTTCACTAGAACCCTCTGGAGCACTTTCATCCAGGACAACACTAGCACCCTCAGCACTGTCCTCCAGGACAGCACTAGCCCCCTCAGGAGCACTGTCCAAGACAGCCCCATCCCCACTACCCATCTTTTTTATGCAACTGACATGTCTTTCAAGAAGGATATTTTATTGGTGTTCTTGTCTTTTAATATAGATGTCATTTCCTCATACAGGTGTATCTCATTTGGGAAAACCCAAAAACATCTCTCTGAGTTTATGTCAAGTGTGGTCATTAGTTTATAATCCCTGCATATACTATGGGACCACTGACCACACAGATGGCAAGCAATCCAGGCCTGTCTTCGTCCTTTACCCTTTCTGCAGACTACACAGATTTTCATGGTAGTGATCCTCTTACAATACTGGACAACTCTCTTAGCTAGCTAGTCTATAATTCCCCAATGCCTTTATTTTTTTATTTTTTTTATTTTTTAGCAGTTCTTCTGATTTGGCTTTAATTCCAACGAAACTGTTTGAATCCACCCAAATCTGGCTTTATTTCCACAAAAAGCATTTGAATCCACCTGAATCCAGCAAAATCCATTTGAATCCTCCTGAATCCAAGAACTGGAAGAATCCAGTCACTGTATATAGTTTTTATAATAATTACCTTAACAGAAGATCTGTCTCTTTGTATTTTAACTATTTGTTGAATTTAAATTTTTGTAGTTCTTCCGGTTTGGCTTTATTTCCAACGAAACCATTTAATCCACCCAAATCTGGCTATATTTCAAACAGCCTGTTTGAATCTGCCCAAATCCAGCGAATCTGGAAGAATCCAGCTAGTGGATCACTGTAAATCTTTTTCCTAATAAGCACCTCAACAGCAGATCTGTCTATCTGTATTGTAACTATCTGTTGTAGTTCATGTTTGAGTGTTTAGATAGGGCACATAGAGCCCTGTCAGTTAGTGAAACCAGCCAGAGGATACACTGTTATCAATGAATCCATTTGAATCCGGTCACTGGATGAATCTGGGCAGATCTGGATTAGGCTCACTGAATGATATTTGACTAGCACATAAAAAGGACTACTGGAAAAAAATTAAACAGAGTAATGTTTGTTCAGTTTGATACAGAAAGTATAACTTGCATGTTTGGGCACCGATGGCTTCAATATATGGAGATTACTGGAGGAATAATGATTTTCATTGTGTATATAGCGACTGCTGCTAACTACAGGTTTACCACACACTGTTTACATCAGTCCATCACAATAAGTACTAACAACTATACACTGTTTATCATATTTCTACAAAACTGTACACTTTTCGTATTTCCTCGAGATTTTGCACCTCTTCGTATTTCAACAGTAATGTTTTACTACCTGGAATCACTAATTATAAGTCAGGTAAAATAGCAGACCTACGTGGGAGGTTCTGATGACTGCTGGCAACTGTTTGCAATATGAACCTGTCTCTTTGGGCCTAAACACTTCAGTTTTAAATTTCACCTTATCCTTTATTATCCATATACAGTGGACCCCCGCATAACGATTACCTCCGAATGTGACCAATTATGTAAGTGTATTTATGTAAGTGCGTTTGTATGTGTATGTTTGGGGGTCTGAAATGGACTAATCTACTTCACAATATTTCTTATGGGAACAAATTCGGTCAGTACTGGCACCTGAACATACTTCTGGAGTGAAAAAATATCGTTAACCGGGGGTCCACTGCACTAGGGTACCACTGTGGTACACTATAACACTATAACACTATGTATAACATACTATTATCAGGGAGACTGTCTTTCCTCTGACAAAAAAAGTTCTAATATTATTTTCACCAGCACTCTAGGCCTCAAGTTCCCCTCTCCGAGAGTATGGTAATGTTTGTTATTGTACACTGATTCTCCTTTTTTTGACTCAGTAGATATTATTTTCTGCTAGATAAGTTCCAAGAGCTAGAGGGATATATCTTATAAGTTCACTGGCACAGTTTAAAGTTCTAACACGCATGAGAGACCATGAAAAACATGAAAAAACACGGCGGCACGGAGATAGACGGGTAAATACAATACCTGTTACTTGTCAATAGAGAGACTTTCTGCTAAATGTTCCTCATTTTCATCACTGCTTTCTCCTCCACTGGTTTGCTGCTCTGGACTTACAACCATCTGCACAATTTCTGAGTCAGCAAAATGATGAAATTTGAGTCAGTATAATGATGAAATTTGAAATTATGCTAGAAAAATTAGTGCCGGATTACTGAGGTAAGCAGATTACTGATTGTTAAGACACTTGTGCAACATCTGGTTATCTTTATTGAAGACGTTTCACCATCCAGTGGCTTTATCAATACAGATTCTTTGGACGTAATAAGAAAACTGAAGAGCTATATACAAAAGATGAGGTAATCAGTCCCTCAGCCTTGGAGGTGGTGTTTAGAGCACCGTGGTCGTAGAGATTCTGAAGCAGAGGCAAGGAGACTGGCGCTTATATAAGCATCAGTGAGTACGGAGGCGTAGCAGATGAGGGCCTAGTCACTGGAAGGTGAGATACCCCAGTGGAAGAAGGTCCTTCATAAAATGATGGGTTAGTTGTAGTAGCCATGAAGAAGGTCTTGTAGATGTCCTCTGAACCAAGATACCATGATGTTGCAGTGCCTGACAAGCTGTGCAAGACAGGTATACAATACCGACAAGATGAAAGTTAAGACACTTGTGCAACATCTGGTTATCTTTATTGTAGACGTTTCGCCATCCAGTGGCTTTATCAATACAGATTCTTTGGACATAATAAGAAAACTGAAGAGCTATATACAAAAGATGAGGTAATCAGTCCCCCAGCCTTGGAGGTGGTCTTTAGAGCACCGTATAACCAGATGTTGCACAAGTGTCTTAACTTTCATCTTGTCGGTATTGTATACCTGTCTTGCACAGATTACTGATTGCCGGATTAGTGATGGCTGACCTGTACTGAAACTAATACTTGTTTATCAGTCTCCAAATCCTCACACTCTGAGAGACTACAACCATTGATTGCTTCCATTTCTTTGGCAGTCAAATAAGAAAACATGGGTGACTAAAGTTGTTTTCCAAGACTTGATTTCAAGTTATTTTTGCCCAGCTGGTGAAAACTCTTGCAATGACAGCAATATCATGTTTAAAGCATTACTGGTATTGGATAACACCCCAGGACATCCAACCACACTTGGATCATTTTTTTTGACACAAAACACATCATTATTGCAGCACTTTGTTCAAGGAACCTGAAGTTTGCCTGGAGAGAGTTCTGGGAGTCAATGCCCCATAGCCTGGTCTCTGACCAGGCCTCATGGTGGATCAGGGCCTGATCAACCAGGATGTTGCTGCTGGCTGCATGCAATCCAATGTACGAACCACAGCCCGGCTGGTCAGTTACCGACTTTAGATGCTTTTCCAGTGCCTGTTTGAAGACAGCCGGGGTCTATTGGTAATTCCACTTATGTATACTGGGAGGCAGTTGAACAGTCTTGGGCCCCTGACACTTATTGTGTTGTCTCTTAACATGCTAGTGACACCTATGCTTTTCATTGGGGATGTTGCATCGTCTGCCAAGTCTTTTGCTTTCGTAGCGAGTGATTTTTGTATGCAAGTTTGGTACTAGTCCCTCTAGGACTTTTCAAGTGTACATAATCATGCATCTCTCCTGCCTGCATCCCAGGGAGTACAGGTTCAGGAACTTCAAGTGTTCCCAGTAATTGAAAGGTGCTGTTAGTGTGCAGCAATATTCCAGCCTAGATAGAACAAGGGACCTGAAGAGTGTCATCATGGGCTTGGCATCCCTAGTTTTGAAGGTTCTCATTATCCATCCTGTCATTTTTTCTAGTAGATGCAATTGATACATTGTTATGGTCCTTGAAGGTGAGATACTCCGACATGATGACTCCCAGATCTTTGACGTTAGTTTTTTGATCTATTGTGTGGCTGAAATTTGTTTTATACTCTGAAGATGTTTTAATTTCCTCACGTTTACCATACTGGAGTAATTAAATTTTCTCATCGTTGAACTTCATATTGTTTTCTGCAGCCCATTGAAAGATTTGGCTTATGTTCACCTGGAACCTTGCTGTGTCTTCAATGGAAGAAACTGTCATGCAGAATCAGGTGTCATCTGCAGAGGAAGACATGGCACTGTGGCTTATATTCCTGTCTATGTCTGATATGAGGATGAGGAACAAGATGGGAGTGAGTACTGTGCCTTGCAGAACAGAGCTTATCACCGTAGCCGCCTCAGACTTTACTCTGTTGGCTACTACTCTTTGTGTTATATTTGTCAGGAAATTATAGATCCATCTACCAAGTTTTTGTTATTCCTTTAGCACTCATTTTGTGCACTATTACACCAAGATCACACTTGTCGAAGGCTTTTGCAAAGTCTGCATATATTACATCTGCATTCTTTTTGTCTCCTAGTGCATCCAGGATCTTGCCGTAGTGATCCAGCAGTTGAGCAACCTGCTCAAAACCCATGTTGCCTGGTGTTGTGTAATTGATGGGTATCTAGATGGGTAGTGATCTTGCTTCTTATGACCCTTTCAAAGAATTTTTATGAAATGGGATGTTAGTGCTATTGGTCTGTAGTTCTTTGTTATTGCTATACTTCCCCATTTGTGGAATGGGGCTATGTCTGTTGTTTTTAGTAACTGTGGGATGACCCCAGTGTCCATGCTCCCTCTCCATAGGATTTTAAAGCACATGATAGGGGCTTCTTGCAGTTCTTGATGAACACAGAGTTCCATGAGTCTGGGCCTGGGACAGAGTGCATGGGCATGTCATTTATCACCTGTTCAAAGTCATTTGACATCAGGATAATGTCAGATAGGCTTGTGTTTTCCAAATTCTGTGGCTCTCTCATAAAAAAATCATTTAGATATTCAACTCTCAGTCTGGTTAGTGGCTTGCTAAAAACTGAGTCATATTGGGACTTGAGTAGTTCACTCATTTCCTTGCTGTCATCTGAGAAGGACCCATCTTGGTTAAGAAGGGGCCCAATACTGGATGTTGTTCTCCACTTTGATTTGACATAAGAAAAGAAATGCTTTGGGTTTCTTTCAATTTCATTTACGGTTTTTAGCTCTTCCCACGATTCCTGACTCGACAGTAGTGGAGAGTGTACGTGTAGGTGGGTAGATGCTCGTACGGTAATGTGTGGAAAGTGAGGGTGTAGGTGGGAAGGTGCTGGTACAGTAGTGGAGAGTGTAGGTGTAGGTGGTTAGGTGTTGGTACAGCAATGTGGAGAGTGTAGGTGTAAGTGGGTAGGTGCTGGTACAATAGTGTGGAGTGTGTTGTGGTACAGTAAGAGAGGTAGTGAAATAAAGTACCTGGTGAGTGTGTTGGTGCAGTAAGAGTGGTTTACCTGGACTTTACCTGGAGAGAGTTCCGGGGGTCAACGCCCCTGCGGCCCGGTGTGTGACCAGGCCTCCTGGTGGATCAGAGCCTGATCAACCAGGCTGTTGCTGCTGGTTGCATGCAAACCAACGTACGAGCCACAGCCCGGCTGATCAGGAACTGACTTTAGGTGCTTGTCCAGTGCCAGCTTGAAGACTGCCAGGGGTCTGTTGGTAATCCCCCTTATGTGTGCTGGGAGGCAGTTGAACAGTCTTGGGCCCCTGACACTTATTGTTTGGTCTCTTAACGTGCTAGTGACACCCCTGCTTTTCATTGGGGGGATGGTGCATCATCAGCCAAGTGTTTTGCTTTCATAGTGAGTGATTTTCGTGTGCAAGTTCGGTACTAGTCCCTCTAGGATTTTCCAGGTGTATATAATCATGTATCTCTCCCTCCTGCGTTCCAGGGAATACAGGTTTAGGAACCTCAAGCGCTCCCAATAATTGAGGTGTTTTATCTCCGTTATGCACGCCGTGAAAGTTCTCTGTACATTTTCTAGGTCGGCAATTTCACCTGCCTTGAAAGGTGCTGTTAGTGTGCAGCAATATTCCAGCCTAGATAGAACAAGTGACCTGAAGAGTGTCATCATGGGCTTGGCCTCCCTAGTTTTGAAGGTTCTCATTATCCATCCTGTCATTTTTCTAGCAGATGCGATTGATACAATGTTATGGTCCTTGAAGGTGAGATCCTCCAACATGATCACTCCCAGGTCTTTGACGTTGGTGTTTCGCTCTATTTTGTGGCCAGAATTTGTTTTGTACTCTGATGAAGATTTAATTTCCTCATGTTTACCATATCTGAGCAATTGAAATTTCTCATCGTTGAACTTCATATTGTTTTCTGCAGCCCACTGAAAGATTTGGTTGATGTCCGCCTGGAGCTTTGCAGTGTCTGCAATGGAAGACACTGTCATGCAGATTCGGGTGTCATCTGCAAAGGAAGACACGGTGCTGTGGCTGACATCCTTGTCTATGTCGGATATGAGGATGAGGAACAAGATGGGAGCGAGTACTGTGCCTTGTGGAACAGAGCTTTTCACCGTAGCTGCCTCGGACTTTACTCTGTTGACGACTAATCTCTGTGTTCTGTTAGTGAGGAAATTATAGATCCATCGACCGACTTTTCCTGTTATTCCTTTAGCACGCATTTCGTGCGCTATTACGCCATGGTCACACTTGTCGAAAGCTTTTGCAAAGTCTGTATATATTACATCTGCACTCTTTTTTGTCTTCTAGTGCATTTAGGACCTTGTCGTAGTGATCCAATAGTTGAGACAGACAGGAGCGACCTGTTCTAAACCCATGTTGCCCTGGGTTGTGTAACTGATGGGTTTCTAGATGGGTGGTGATCTTGCTTCTTAGGACCCTTTCAAAGATTTTTATGATATGGGATGTTAGTGCTATTGGTCTGTAGTTCTTTGCTGTTGCTTTACTGCCCCCTTTGTGGAGTGGGGCTATGTCTGTTGTTTTTAGTAACTGTGGGACGACCCCCGTGTCCATGCTCCCTCTCCATAGGATGGAAAAGGCTCGTGATAGGGGCTTCTTGCAGTTCTTGATGAACACAGAGTTCAATGAGTCTGGCCCTGGGGCAGAGTGCATGGGCATGTCATTTATCGCCTGTTCGAAGTCATTTGGCGTCAGGATAACATCGGATAGGCTTGTGTTAATCAAATTTTGTGGCTCTCTCATAAAATATTCATTTTGATCTTCGACTCTCAGTCTGGTTAGCGGCTTGCTAAAAACTGAGTCATATTGGGACTTGAGTAGCTCACTCATTTCCTTGCTGTCATCTGTGTAGGACCCATCTTGTTTAAGTAGGGGCCCAATACTGGACGTTGTTCTCGATTTTGATTTGGCATAGGAGAAGAAATACTTTGGGTTTCTTTCGATTTCATTTATGGCTTTTAGTTCTTCCCGCGATTCCTGACTCCTAAAGGATTCTTTTAGCTTAAGTTCGATGCTTGCTATTTCTCTGACCAGTGTCTCCCTACGCATTTCAGATATATTGACCTCTTTTAGCCGCTCTGTTATTCTTTTCCGTCGCCTGTAAAGGGAGCGCCTGTCTCTTTCTATTTTACATCTACTCCTCCTTTTTCTTAGAGGAATAAGCCTTGTGCATACATCGAGTGCCACCGAGTTAATCTGTTCTAGGCATAAGTTGGGGTCTGTGTTGCTTAGTATATCTTCCCAGCTTATATCGGTTAGGACTTGGTTTACTTGGTCCCACTTTATGTTTTTGTTATTGAAGTTGAATTTGGTGAATGCTCCCTCGTGACTAATCTTATTTTGTCGGTCAGGGGCTCCGCGCATACATGACTGAACCTCAATTATGTTGTGATCTGAGTATATTGTTTTTGATATGGTGACATTTCTTATCAGATCATCATTGTTAGTGAAGATGAGGTCTAGTGTATTCTCCAGTCTAGTAGGCTCTATTATTTGCTGGTTTAAATTGAATTTTGTGCAGAGATTTAAAAGCTCGCGTGAGTGTGAGTTTTCATCAGAGCTGCCTCCTGGTGTTATTACTGCAACAATATTATTTGCTATATTCCTCCATTTTAGGTGCCTTAAGTTGAAATCCCCCAGGAGCAAGATGTTGGGTGCAGGAGCTGGAAGATTTTCCAGACAGTGGTCAATTTTTAACAGCTGTTCCTGGAATTGCTGGGATGTTGCATCCGGAGGCTTGTAGACTACCACAATGACTAGGTTTTGGTTCTCGACCTTTACTGCTAAAACTTCCACTACATCATTTGAGGCATTTAGCAGTTCTGTGCAAACAAGTGACTCTGCAATGTACAGGCCAACCCCCCCCCCCCCTTTTGCCTGTTCACTCTGTCACATCTGTATAGGTTGTAACCTGGGATCCATATTTCGTTGTCCAAGTGATCCTTTATGTGGGTCTCAGTGAAAGCCGCGAACATTGCCTTTGCCTCTGCAAGCAGTCCACGGATGAAAGGTATTTTGTTGTTTGTTGCTGGCTTTAGACCCTGTGTATTTGCCAAGAAGAATGTTATCGGACTGGTGGTATTGTTGGTACTGGGGGGGGATTTTTTTTCCGGCATTAGTATCTGTATCTGTTGGTTTGGAGTGGAGGCCATCGACTGTGGTTCCACTCCAGGAATGACTGGATTTGGTGTACGATTTCTGCCATTTCCTGCCAGTTTTTTTTCCTTCCTGGCACTAAAAAACCTCTCCCTCTTGAGTGGCTGTGGCAACCCAGGTTTTCCCATGGCCTGGATGTTTTGTATCTTTTTGTCCCCTTTAGATGGTTTTTATTATTTATTATCACACTGGCCGATTCCCACCAAGGCAGGGTGGCCCGAAAAAGAAAAACTTTCACCATCATTCACTCCATCACTGTCTTGCCAGAAGGGTGCTTTACACTACAGTTTTTAAACTGCAACATTAACACCCCTCCTTCAGAGTGCAGGCACTGTACTTCCCATCTCCAGGACTCAAGTCCGGCCTGCCGGTTTCCCTGAACCCCTTCATAAATGTTACTTTGCTCACACTCCAACAGCACGTCAAGTATTAAAAACCATTTGTCTCCATTCACTCCTATCAAACACGCTCACGCATGCCTGCTGGAAGTCCAAGCCCCTCGCACACAAAACCTCCTTTACCCCCTCCCTCCAACCTTTCCTAGGCCGACCCCTACCCCGCCTTCCTTCCACTACAGACTGATACACTCTTGAAGTTATTCTGTTTCGCTCCATTCTCTCCACATGTCCGAACCACCTCAACAACCCCTCCTCAGCCCTCTGGACAACAGTTTTGGTAATCCCGCACCTCCTCCTAACTTCCAAACTACGAATTCTCTGCATTATATTCACACCACACATTGCCCTCAGACATGACATCTCCACTGCCTCCAGCCTTCTCCTCGCTGCAACATTCATCACCCATGCTTCACACCCATATAAGAGCGTTGGTAAAACTATACTCTCATACATTCCCCTCTTTGCCTCCAAGGACAAAGTTCTTTGTCTCCACAGACTCCTAAGTGCACCACTCACTCTTTTTCCCTCATCAATTCTATGATTCACCTCATCTTTCATAGACCCATCCGCTGACACGTCCACTCCCAAATATCTGAATACATCCACCTCCTCCATACTCTCTCCCTCCAATCTGATATTCAATCTTTCATCACCTAATCTTTTTGTTATCCTCATAACCTTACTCTTTCCTGTATTCACCTTTAATTTTCTTCTTTTGCACACCCTAAAAAATTCATCCACCAATCTCTGCAACTTCTCTTCAGAATCTCCCAAGAGCACAGTGTCATCAGCAAAGAGCAGCTGTGACAACTCCCACTTTGTGTGTGATTCTTTATCTTTTAACTCCACGCCTCTTGTCAAGACCCTCGCATTTACTTCTCTTACAACCCCATCTATAAATATATTAAACAACCACGGTGACATCACACATCCTTGTCTAAGGCCTACTTTTACTGGGAAATAATTTCCCTCTTTCCTACATACTCTAACTTGAGCCTCACTATCCTCGTAAAAACTCTTCACTGCTTTCAGTAACCTACCTCCTACACCATACACTTGCAACATCTGCCACATTGCCCCCCTATCCACCCTGTCATACGCCTTTTCCAAATCCATAAATGCCACAAAGACCTCTTTAACCTTATCTAAATACTGTTCACTAATATGTTTCACTGTAAACACCTGGTCCACACACCCCCTACCTTTCCTAAAGCCTCCTTGTTCATCTGCTATCCTATTCTCCGTCTTACTCTTAATTCTTTCAATAATAATTCTACCATACACTTTACCAGGTATACTCAGCAGACTTATCCCCCTATAATTTTTGCACTCTCTTTTATCCCCTTTGCCTTTATACAAAGGAACTATGCATGCTCTCTGCCAATCCCTAGGTACCTTACCCTCTTCCATACATTTATTAAATAATTGCACCAACCACTCCAAAACTATATCCCCACCTGCTTTTAACATTTCTATCTTTATCCCATCAATCCCGGCTGCCTTACCCCCTTTCATTTTACCTACTGCCTCACGAACTTCCCCCACACTCACAACTGGCTCTTCCTCACTCCTACAAGATGTTATTCCTCCTTGTCCTATACACGAAATCACAGCTTCCCTATCTTCATCAACATTTAACAATTCCTCAAAATATTCCCTCCATCTTCCCAATACCTCTAACTCTCCATTTAATAACTCTCCTCTCCTATTTTTAACTGACAAATCCATTTGTTCTCTAGGCTTTCTTAACTTGTTAATCTCACTCCAAAACTTTTTCTTATTTTCAACAAAATTTGTTGATAACATCTCACCCACTCTCTCATTTGCTCTCTTTTTACATTGCTTCACCACTCTCTTAACCTCTCTCTTTTTCTCCATATACTCTTCCCTCCTTGCATCACTTCTACTTTGTAAAAACTTCTCATATGCTAACTTTTTCTCCCTTACTACTCTCTTTACATCATCATTCCACCAATCGCTCCTCTTCCCTCCCACACCCACTTTCCTGTAACCACAAACTTCTGCTGAACACTCTAACACTACATTTTTAAACCTACCCCATACCTCTTCGACCCCATTGCCTATGCTCTCATTTGCCCATCTATCCTCCAATAGCTGTTTATATCTTACCCTAACTGCCTCCTCTTTTAGTTTATAAACCTTCACCTCTCTCTTCCCTGATGCTTCTATTCTCCTTGTATCCCATCTACCTTTTACTCTCAGTGTAGCTACAACTAGAAAGTGATCTGATATATCTGTGGCCCCTCGATAAACATGTACATCCTGAAGTCTACTCAACAGTCTTTTATCTACTAATACATAATCCAACAAACTACTGTCATTTCGCCCTACATCATATCGTGTATACTTATTTATCCTCTTTTTCTTAAAATATGTATTACCTATAACTAAACCCCTTTCTATACAAAGTTCAATCAAAGGGCTCCCATTATCATTTACACCTGGCACCCCAAACTTACCTACCACACCCTCTCTAAAAGTTTCTCCTACTTTAGCATTCAGGTCCCCTACCACAATTACTCTCTCACTTGGTTCAAAGGCTCCTATACATTCACTTAACATCTCCCAAAATCTCTCTCTCTCCTCTGCATTCCTCTCTTCTCCAGGTGCATACACGCTTATTATGACCCACTTCTCGCATCCAACCTTTACTTTAATCCACATAATTCTTGAATTTACACATTCATATTCTCTTTTCTCCTTCCATAACTGATCATTTAACATTACTGCTACCCCTTCCTTTGCTCTAACTCTCTCAGATACTCCAGATTTAATCCCATTTATTTCCCCCCACTGAAACTCTCCTACCCCCTTCAGCTTTGTTTCGCTTAGGGCCAGGACATCCAACTTCTTTTCATTCATAACATCAGCAATCATCTGTTTCTTGTCATCCGCACTACATCCACGCACATTTAAGCATCCCAGTTTTATAAAGTTTTTCTTCTTCTCTTTTTTAGTAAGTGTCTACAGGAGAAGGGGTTACTAGCCCATTGCTTCCGGCATTTTAGTCGCCTCATACGACACGCATGGTATGCCTGGCAATTTAAGTCATAGCACAGTCTTTCCTGTACTGAAGAGGTACACAGTTCAGGGTGAAAAAGCTTACAGGAAGGGAGTTTGCATTTTCCTGTTGTCATATGGGCATGGCATTTTCTAGGGTGGTCATAGTTGCACATCCCATCTGTTTTTCCAGATTTCCCATGCCAGCAGATACCAAGTGCATAGTATGTGCACAGGCTTGGTTTCCGTTTGCCTTGGGTTTCTGTGACTGTATTCCCTGTTGGTGCATGTTTCCCTGTCTTACTTCTATCCTCCCTAGCACCAACAATGGAGCTCCCACCAGTTGTTTTTGGTAATATATCCTCACTATTGCTAGTGGAGTCCTCTTGTTTGCTATTTCCTGCAGTATTTCTAGTTTGCAATATTGGTTTTATCTTATCTTTGACTACACTTGTTTCCCTACTATGGCTCCTGTCCCCTATGAGGTCATTTATATGTATTCCTTCCTGCGTATAATTCCCGACTACCTGGACAAAATCTCCAGCTTCACCATTACTGTCTCCCAGGACAGCATCTCCAGCTTCACCATTACTGTCTCCCAGGACAGCATCTCCAGCTTCACCATTACTGTCTCCCAGGACAGCACCTCCAGCTTCACCATTACTGTCTCCCAGGACAGCACCTCCAGCTTCACCATTACTGTCTCCCAGGACAGCACTATCAGCCCCACATTTACTGACTACCAGGACATCATCTCCAGCCTTACAGTTTCTGACTACATGGTAGTGTAATAAAGTACCTGGAGAGTGTGGTGGTACAGTAAAAGTGGTAGTGTAATAAAGTACCTGCAGAGTGTGGTGGTACAGTAAAAGTGGAAGTGTAATAAAGTACATAGAGAATGTGGTGGTACAGTAAGAGTGGTAGTGTAATAAAGTACCTGGTGAGTGTGGTGGTACAGTAAGAGTGGTAGTGTAATAAAGTACCTGGAGTGTGTGGTGGTACAGTAAGAGTGGAAGTGTAATAAAGTACATAGAGAATGTGGTGGTACAGTAAGAGTGGTAGTGTAATAAAGTTCCTGGAGAATGTGGTGGTACAGTAAGAGTGGTAGTGTAATAAAGTACCTGGAGAGTGTGGTGGTACAGTAAGAGTGGTAGTGTAATAAAGTACCTGGAGAGTGTTGTGGTACAGTAAGAGTGGTAGTGTAATAAAGTACCTGGTGAGTGTGGTGGTACAGTAAGAGTGGTAGTGTAATAAAGTTCCTGGAGAATGTGGTGGTACAGTAAGAGTGGTAGTGTAATAAAGTACCTGGAGAGTGTGGTTGTACAGTAAGAGTGGTAGTGTAATAAAGTACCTGGTTAGTGTGGTGGTACAGTAAGAATGGTAGTGTAATAAAGTTCCTGGAGAGTGTGGTGGTACAGTAAGAGTGGTAGTGTAATAAAGTACCTGGTGAGTGTGGTGGTACAGTAAGAGTTGTAGTGTAATAAAGTGCCTGGTGAGTGTGGTGGTACAGTAAGAGTGGTAGTGTAATAAAGTACCTGGTGAGTGTGGTGGTACAGTAAGAGTTGTAGTGTAATAAAGTGCCTGGTGAGTGTGGTGGTACAGTAAGAGTGTTAGTTAATAAAGTACCTGGAGAGTGTGGTGGTACAGTAAGAGTGGTAGTGTAATAAAGTTCCTGGAGAGTGTGGTGGTACAGTAAGAGTGGTAGTGTAATAAAGTTCCTGGAGAGTGTGGTGGTACAGTAAGAGTGGTAGTGTAATAAAGTTCCTGGAGAGTGTGGTGGTACAGTAAGAGTGGTAGTGTAATAAAGTACCTGGAGAGTGTGGTGGTACAGTAAGAGTGGTAGTGTAATAAAGTTCCTGGAGAGTGTGGTGGTACAGTAAGAGTGGTAGTGTAATAAAGTACCTGGAGAGTGTGGTGGTACAGTAAGAGTGGTAGTGTAATAAAGTTCCTGGAGAGTGTGGTGGTACAGTAAGAGTGGTAGTGTAATAAAGTACCTGGATAGTGTGGGCGTGGGTGGGTGGTGGTTGGTCCTGGAGAACGTGGAGATACAGTTGACCATCTTGTAAAGTTATCCTGGAGTAGCGGAGGTCATCTTGGTCTTGCTGGACACCAAACACCAGGCCAGCCTCCACCAGCCTCTTGACGCTCTCACTCATCCCACGAAGATGATCAACCTGTGGACAGTTACCACCATTATCACCTCTTCACAGTGTCACTACCATTATCACCTGTGTACAGTATCACTACCATTATCACCCATGTGCAGTCTCAGCATCATTATTACAAGGGTACAGTGTCACTATCATGTAGAGTGTCAGCACCATTATGACAAGTGTCCAGCATCACTATCACCCATGTACAGTGTCAGCACCATTATCACAGGTGTACAGTGTTATGATAATGTTTACTTCAGCATGATAGTGTTTGAACAAAGGAGAATGACAAAAGCCACTATATATGAAGAACATTTTGGCCAAACTTAAGATTAATAAGGCAATAACAATACAGTGTAAATTTAGGTGTTTACAATGAATAAAATATAAGTGAATATTGTATTAGTTCAGACTACATGACTTTAACAAGTTTACTTGAGGGGAATTACAAGTTTCATTATTAACCTAAAGTGGACACAATTGTTCAATGATTGTGAGAGTTACATATACAGTGGACCCTCGATTTTCGTGATTAATCTGTTCCAGAGTCTGCTGAAAGTTGAAATTCATGAGAATTGAAGCCATTTTTCCCTATAAGAAATAATGTAAATCCAATTAATCCATTCCAGACACCCAAAAGTATTAATAACATAATTTTTTTATGGATTAAATATAAATTTACATACATAAAGGAATGAGAAATCAATATAAAGCAATAATGAAATATAAATGATCATTTAACATTGCACTGACCTTTATTGAAGACTCTTTTTGGTGTATGGAAAACGGGAGGAGGGGAGAGTGTTAGGGTGATGTTCCTCCACAAATGTTTGCACTTCACTCCACTTTGCACAATGTCCTTAATCTTTAACTCTTTGACTGTTACAACCCCAAATCCTCAGGTGTCTCCTGGCATCACAAAATATTTGAAAATGAAAAAATTATTATTTCTTATGAAATGACAGAGAATGTTTTCTCGATGGCATTGACATCAAAAGTACAAAATTTGATGGAAAACTTATGGAATTACACTCTCGCAAAGTTAGTGACCTCGGCAATATTTATGAATCGGCAATTTTGCCCACTTTGAGCCCTGTTTTTCCTAATTCCATTGTTCCAGTCAACCAAGCTCATAACTATTTCTTTAGAACTCCATTTGTTCTATCAATTTAGTACAAGAAACTGCCCATTTACCGATTTCAACTACCCAATGAAGAGGTCAGAAATTGGCAATTTGGCCAATTTCATGCAAATTAAAAAGTATGCCAATTTCAAAATAGTGCCTAGAATGAACAATGTAGACATTCCTGGTTCTAAAATAACATTTTCTTTGTTCATCAGTCACGTCTCCAGGCCCCTCTGATATTACTCTTGCTTTCTATTTTGAATTTTTATTCAAAGAAAAAATTAGGAGATTTACTGTTATGCAGACTACTGCAATATTGTAATAATTGTGTAAATAACATCAACCCATTCATGACTGTATATTAGAATGGCTAGTTGGACATTTATTGGACAATGACATCATTTGTTTACTCTTGAACAGCGGCAAAAATCAAACATTTCCCCTAATTTGAGCCCCATTTCAAGGTCCTTTTCATAGTAAAATCAATCAAAATCACGTCTATTTCTATAATTTTCCATTCTATCAAATGTGACTACAAAAATGAGAATATAACCATCAAAACTATACGAAAATACACCTCAAAGTCGGCGTTTTAATCCAAAAAAGATGGTCGGAGTTCTTTTTTTCATTATGCACTGCGTTCTGCAGTATTTCTTTATATGGTGCACACTGACCACACAGACCCATACTCTCACATGAGGGCCTACCAACTTTCTCCTGCTTGATTTGAAGCTGCCAGAATTCATGAGTATAATATACATCAAACATATTGGCTAGTAAGACGTACATATATATGACTGAAACAGCCAAAGGGTTAAAGAAGGCACCTTCTTCCCTCTCTCTTCCACCTATTCTGAAGCAATTTCCTCAGTTGGTGTACATAAGAACATACGAAAGCAGGAACACTGCAGCAGGCCTGTTGGCCCATACTAGGCAAGTTCTTCACACATCATCCCATTAACAATATTTGCCCAACCCAATTTTCAATGCTCCCCAAGCAATAAGCGAGTCCCACTCAAATCAAATCAAGTGTGTGGGGAAGTACCCTGGCTGATTTGTGTGGGGAAGTACCCTGGCCGATTTGTGTGGGGAAGTACACTGGCTGGTGTGTGTGAGGAAGTACTCTGGCTGGTTTGTGTGGGGAAGTACCCTGGCTGGTGTATGTGGGGAAGTGCCCTGGCTGGTTTGTGTGGGGAGGTACCCTGGCTGGAGTGTGTGGGGAAGAATCCTAGCTGTTTTGTGTGGGGAAGTACCCTGGCTGGTGTATGTGGGGAAGTACCCTGGCTGGTTTGTGTGGGGAGGTACCCTGGCTGATGTGTGTGGGGAAGTACCCTGGCTGGTTTGTGTGGGGAAGTACCCTGGCTGGTGTATGTGGGGTCGAACCCTGGCTGGTTTGTTTGGGGAAATACCCTGGCTGGTGTATGTGGGGAAGTACCCTGGCTGGTGTGGAGAAGTACCCTGGCTGGTTTGTGTGGGGAAGTACCCTGGCTGGTGTGTGTGGGGAAGTACCCTGGTTGGTTTGTGTGGGGAAGTACCCTGCCTGGTGTATGTGGGGAAGTAACCTGGCTGGTTTGTGTGTGGAGGTACCCTGGCTGGTGTGTGTGGGGAAGTATCCTGGCTGTTTTGTGTGGGGAAGTACCCTGGCTGGTGTATGTGGGGAAGTACCCTGGCTGGTTTGTGTGGGGAGGTACCCTGGCTGGTGTGTGTGGGGAAGTACCCTAGCTGGTTTGCATGGGGAAGTACCCTGGCTGGTGTATGTGGGGTCGAGCCTTGGCTGGGTTGTGTGGGTAAATACCCTGGCTGGTGTATGTGGGGAAGTACCCTGGCTGGTGTGGAGAAGTACCCTGGCTGGTGTGAGGGGAAGTACCCTGGCTGTTGTGGGGCAAGTACCCTGGCTGATTTGTGTGGGGAAATACCCTGGCTGGTGTGTGTGGGGAAGTACCCTGGCTGGTTTGTGTGGGGAAGTGCCCTGGCTGGTTTGTGTAGGGAAGTACCCTGGCTGGTGCATGTGGGGAAGTACCATGGTTGGTTTGTGTGGGAAGTACTCTGGCTGGTGTGAGGGGAAATACCATGACTGGTTTGTGTGGGGAAGTACCCTGGCTGGTTTGTGTGGGGAAGTGCTCTGGCTGGTGTGTGTGGGGAAGTACCCTGGCAGGTTTGCATGGGGATACCCTGGCTTGTGTATGTGGGGTCGAACCTTGGCTGATTTGTGTGGGGAAATACCCTGGCTGGTTTGTCTGGGGAAGTACCCTGGCTGGTGTGGAGAAGTACCCTGGCTGGTTTGTGTGGGGAAGTACCCTGGCTGGTGTGTGTGGGGAAGTGCCCTGGCTGGTTTGTGTGGGGAAGTACCCTGGCTGGTGTGTGTGGGGAAGTACCCTGGCTGGTTTGTCTGGGGAAGTACCCTGGCTGGTTTGTGTGGGGAAGTACTCTGGCTGGTGTGTGTGGGTAAGTACCCTGGCAGGTGTGTGGGGAAGTTCCCTTGCTGGTTTGTGTTGGAAGTACCCTGGTTGGTTTTTGTGGGGAAGTACCCTGGCTGGTGTGAGGGAAAGTACCCAGACTGTTGTGGGGAAGTAACCTGGGTGGTGTGTGGGGGGAAGTACCCTGGCTGGTGTGTGTGGGTAAGTACCCAGGCTAGTGTGTAGGGCAGTACCCTGGCTGGTGCATATGGGGAAGTACCATGGTTGGTTTGTGGGGGAAGTACTCTGGCTGGTGTGAGGGGAAGTACCATGGCTGTTGTGGGGAAGTACCCGAGCTGGTGTGTTCTTGAATTCTATCATGTATCCCACTAGGAGCTTTCTTTTGGCTCATGGTGGCTTATTTAGTAGTTGCAAGCACAAAAACAATGAATTATTATGAAATTTATGGTATGAACATGTGGGGTGATGGTCACTCACCGAGAAACAATGCCACACTGACTCTGAATGGTGTGTGTGGGAGGTTTGTTTGCATGCAGCTGCTGTGATGCTCTCCATACCACCGCCAAATTCAGAGGCAGATCATGAAAATTGAGGCTATATTTTGATGAAAAAAGTTGCCAATAACAGAAATTCACGAAAATTGATACTCATGAAATCTGAGGGTCCACTGTATTGAGAGTAAGTATATATTGTTTAAACTGTTTTACATATGTTCATGATATAGAGAATATGCATGAATAGTTTCTACATACAGTGGTACCATGATTTATGAGTGCCTCAGCTTATGAGTTTTCTGAGTTATGAGCCATTGCTAAGTCGATTTTTTGCTATGAGTTGCGAGCCAAAATCTGAGTTATGAGTGAGCTTCAGATAAGCCAACACTCGCAGGAGATACCGAGGAAACATAAAAAAACTCGATAACAAGCAATGTATAACATCCTTTCAATTTTGATACCACTGGTAGTGTCATCCTGCCAGAATGTTCTATAACATATGCCCTAAATAAAGAAAAACAATTCTGGAACATGTGTAATACATGTTTGGCAGGCAGGCAGGCAGTATGTAGAAACTATTCATGCATGGCAGGCAGGCAGTATGTAGAAACTATTCATGCATATTCTCTATGCATGTGTCTAATTTATCATGAGTGAGAGAGGTTGGATTTAAGTGGGACTTGCACATGAGTAAATAGAATTATCAAAGCTTATTGCTTGGGTAGCATTTATTTTGTTAGTGGGTTGGATTTGCGAAGGACATGCCAAGTATAGGCCAACAGGCCTACTGCAGTGTTCCTCCTTTCTTATGTTCATATGTCCTTATAGCCATACTACACAGACTGTTCCACTCATCAGCCTAAGAACATAAGAAAGGAGGAACACTGCAACAGGCCTGTTGGCCTATACTAGGCAGGTTCTTCAAAAATCCAACCAACTAACAGAATAAACACTACCCAAGAAATAAGCCTTGATAATTCTATTTACTCATGTGCAAGTCCCACTCAAATCCTACCCCTCTCACTCACGTATTTATCCAACCTAAATTTGAAACTAACCAAGGTTATAGCATCGATAGGACCTTGGGTAAAGGGATGGGGACTGTTGCGGCAGGCTTCTTTGTGAAGAACATTGTGAGTGGCAACTGAGACCATTTCTTCATATCTACAGAGTTTTGTAGGGAATTATGCCTCTGTCAATGCTGTTCATCAACTTCAAAGTCCTCTACATAAATATGATTTGGCGGCTGGGAATTCGCGAATATTTGAAGACTGTGAAAGTGGAAAATGTGAATATTGAGGGAGACCTGTATTTGGAAAAAAAAATTAAATAGAGGGCAATTTCCTGTGTGTAATGAGACCAAAAAAAAAGATGTTCAGGTCAGTACTTACTGAGATATAAAGCAATGAAGTTGGTGCTGGATGCTCACCTAACAGCAACATGGAGAAATGTTGCCAATATACCTTTTTTCACTTACTTTTTTTTATGTAATTTTTATGTTCTCATCATTACAATTTGTAGCAGTTGTTGTGATTTTTTAGCCACTGTTTGTCTGACACTTATATTAGGTACAGAAATAGTACTCAAATAGTCGCAAACACACTGACAGGTGAACATTTTCACCTTCCATGGTTACATACTCTTGTCTAGAAATACAGCATCTCCTCACTTAACGATGTAATTACATTCCTAAGACCACGTCGTTAAACGAATTTGTCGCTAAGTGAGAGGCACACTATAATGGTAGTGAGTTTGTGTCAACCATATCTGATATTGTTTTGATGTCACTTTTTCACCATGTATAACATTTCTAGTATATTTTTAAATATTTATACAGTACTGTACTGTATATTGAAATAAGCAGAATAGAGGAAATCAGCTCTAATATACATTATTTAGGTATGAATACTGGTCAGAGAGCCCATCATAAGTCTGAGATGTTGGTAAACAAGTATGTCACTAAGTGAGGAGAGGCTGTATACAGTAAACTACTGTATAAACATTTAAAAATATGTATACTAAAAATGTTATAAATGGTGCAAATGTGACATTAAAGCAGTATCAAAGATTACTGACATAAACCACCTACCATTACAGTATGCTCCTTGTTCAGCGATGAATTCATTTATCGACACGATATTAGGAACGGAACTCCGTCATTAAGTGAAGAGAGCTGTATATACAAAGTATTTATAGGTCGCAGCAATGTTTTAAACATGGTGAATATCATAATGGTATATGATACCGACAGATTGGTAAGTAAGACTGATAGGTAACATCATCTTCACATCTCTACAGCTCCTGCCTACTTTCCATACTCGACTGAAGAAGCCTACTGTGTAGGCAAAACATTTCGGAATAAAGATGTCTAACTGTTGCTTATGTGTCTTATTTACCAACCTGTCAGTATTATATACCATTTTGATATTCACTCTGTCAGACACTGCAACACAATGACATCTTGGTGCAGAAGTGAAAACACTTTGGACAACTTTTTGAAGTGAGAATGGTTGGATCTGAGAAGGATGTGACCTCTCAGTGATTAAATTCTTGCTTCTACCACTCTACATCTGACCTTCCGACGACAGTACAGTGGACCCTTGGGGAACGATGCCATCGCATAGTGATACAATCGGATAGCGATGTGTTTTTACATAAAAATACTGGCTCAGCCAACGATAAAAAACTTGGTTAACAACATTCATCCCAAATGCATCCACACAGCCTGGGCACCCCGCAGCTGCTCGGCCACTATGTATAGCTAGTGTGCCATTGTTTACAAGCCAGTGTGGATAATTCCACACATACATGCTACATTTTGTATTAATCTATTGTTTTAAGTGCTTGTAACTGCTAAATAAGCCAGCATGGGCCCAAAGAAAGCTTCAAGTGCTAACCCTGTGGTGAAAAGGTTGAGAAATACTAGCGAATTGAAGAAAGAGATAATCGCATAATACAAAAGTGGAGTGCCTCCAAGCTGGCCTGGTTGTATAAGAAACCCCAATCAACCATCACTACTTTCTTGGCCAACAGAAAGGCAGTCAAGGAAGCTGTTGTTGCGAAAGGTGCAAGTATGCTTACAAAATAGAGATAGCAAATGCTTGAAGATGTGGAGAGACTGTTATTGGTGTGGATCAATGACAAACAATTATCAGGAGATAGTGTTTTACAGCCAATCATATGTGACAAGGCAGGCAGTTGCATTATGATTTAATTGGAGGGAGAGAGTATGGAGGAGGTGAATGTATTCAGATATTTGGGAGTGGACGTGTCAGTGGATGGGTCTATGAAAGATGAGGTGAATCATAGAATTGATGAGGGGAAAAGGGTGAGCGGTGCACTTAGGAGTCTGTGGACACAAAGAACTTTGTCCTTGGAGGCAAAGAGGGGAATGTATGAGAGTATAGTTTTACCAACGCTCTTATATGGGTGTGAAGCATGGGTGATGAATGTTGCAGCGAGAAGGCTGGAGGCAGTGGAGATGTCATGTGTGAGGGCAATGTGTGGTGTGAATATAATGCAGAGAATTCGTAGTTTGGAAGTAAGGAGGAGGTGCGGGATTACCAAAACTGTTGTCCAGAGGGCTGAGGAAGGGTTGTTGAGGTGGTTCTGACATGTAGAGAGAATGGAGCGAAACAGAATGACTTCAAGAGTGTATCAGTCTGTAGTGGAAGGAAGGCGGGGTAGGGGTCGGCCTAGGAAAGGTTGGAGGGAGGGGGTAAAGGAGGTTTTGTGTGCGAGGGGCTTGGACTTCCAGCAGGCATGCGTGAGCGTGTTTGATAGGAGTGAATGGAGACAAATGGTTTTTAATACTTGACGTGCTGTTGGAGTGTGAGCAAAGTAACATTTATGAAGGCATTCAGGGAAACCAGCAGGCCGGACTTGAGTCCTGGAGATGGGAAGTACAGAGCCTTCACTCTGAAGGAGGGGTGTTAATGTTGCGGTTTAAAAACTGTAGTGTAAAGCACCCTTCTGGCAAGACAGTGATGAAGTGAATGATGGTGAAAGTTTTTCTTTTTCGGGCCACCCTGCCTTGGTGGGAATCGGCCAGTTTGATAATAAAAAAAAATAAGAAAATGCCTGAAACCAGTGTTGATGTTAGTTAATTTAAGGCCAGCAAAGGTTGGTTTGAGAGATTTAATCCTTTGACTGTCGCGGCCGTATATATACGTCTTACAAGGTACCGTGTTTGACGTATATGTACTCATAAATTCTAGCGGCTTCAAATCGAGCAGGAGAAAGCTGGTAGGCCCACATTTTAAGAATCGTAGTGGCATACACAGTTTGATAAGGCATGGTGAGGCTGCCACTTCTGACGAAAAAGCAGCTGATAAATATGTGCAGGACTTTAACCCGTAAATGGTCCAAACATATACGTATATATGCACGTTCACTACCCCAGTGCCCTGAATATTTTGAAAAATAAAAAAAGCTTTCTTTTTATATAGAAATAAAGTACACATTTTTCTAGGGTCAGTATTTACCATGATATGAGGGCATGAAGATGGCACTTGGCAATTACCTGATGGCAACATGGAGTCCTGCTGCTTGCAGAAGTGTTGATGATATACCTTTTTTTCTGGTTTTCATATTATTTTATGAAATTTTTATGTTCTGATAATTGCAATTTATAGTAGTTCTTGTCACTTCATGACCAATCTTTGTTCTGACATTAATATTAGGTACTGAAATTGTACTCACATTGTCAGGTGGACATTTACACCTGCCTTGGTTATTTACTATTGTATAGGAATATATACAAAGTATTTATAGGTTCCAGCAATGTTTTAGATACACATGTGTACAGAAGAAGAAGGAAGAAGAAGACTGGAGAAGAAGGAAGAAGGAAGAAGAAGGAAGAAGTAGAAGTTCCCTTGAAGCATGATGTCAGTGACAAGCATCCGGAATGGCAGTGATAAGAGTTTGATAAGGAATGACATTTGATGAGCATCAGCATTTCTGTCTCTGCTTATCTGTCTCTCTATCTGCTTGTCTCTCTTTCTGTCTCTGCTTGTCTCTCTGTCTCAAAGAGAGCCACTGTGAATCAACAGGTATTCGTATGCATTATATCTACAAGCACAGTATAGCACTTCAGATTTGTTTAGGTTATCCCAGGTAATTTACACTTTATGTAATTGTATTTATATGTACCTGTGAGACAGAGATAAGAAGAGATAGCCAGAGACAGATAGAAAGAGACAGAGAAGATAGAGACAGGTAGACAGAGACAGGTAGACAGAGACAGATAGCCATAGACATAGAGACAGATAGACAGAGACAGGCAGAGACACAGGCAGGTAGACAGAGACAGGCCGAGACAGATAGACACAGATAGACAGTGACAAATAGACAGTGACAGATACAGAGACAGATAGACAAGCACTAAACTTGAGGTCAACATCACTTTCCTCTTAAAAGGGGAGTGTTAATATGACATTACATCAGTGAATCCTTGGTGTTTGCCGCACTGCTTGCTTAGCTGGTGCTCATTTTAACTGGCACTCCCACAAGGTACTAAGTGGTCCCAGATTTTTTTAATATGGTGCACACCGAGTGTTAAGACCCATTCTATGCTGACCAGGCATCTCAGGGCAATTGTGCCAAATTTGGAGGCAGGAAAAATGAAACTTACATAGATATGTGTTTGGGGAGCTAGCGGTAAGAATGTATATATACATTTGGACCGTTTACGGGTTAACGGGTACATAGAGGCTGAAAAATTAAAACACCAACAAGTGTTCAATTGTGACGAAACAGGCCTGTTTTGGAAGAAAATGCCAAACAGGACCTACATTATTCAGGAGGAAAAGGTACTCCAAGGACACAAGCCTATGAAAGACAAGCTAGCTCTCATGTTTTGTAGTAATGTTAGTGGGGATTGCAAAGTGAAGACTTTACTCATGTATCACTCTGAAACTCCCAGAGTGTTCAAGAAAAACAGTGTCATTAAGGCTAATTTGTGTGTGATGTGGAAGGCAAACAGTAAGGCATGGGTCACTAGGGACATTTTCCTCAACTGGTTCTATCATGTGTTTGGTCCCACTGTGAAAAAATACCTCCTAGAAAATAAATTGGACCTCAAGTGCCACCTGGTATTAGACAATGCTCCTGCTCAACCTCCAAACTTGCAAGAGCGAATTGTGGGGGAGTTGAGTTTCATTAAAGTCAGGTTTTTGCCTCCTAAAACCACTCCTCTCCTCCAGCCCATGGACCAGCAGGTCATTTCAAATTTCAAAAAACTATACACCAAAGCAGTGTTTTAAAAGTGATTTGAAGTGACCTCAGACACTGAATTGACACTAAGAGATTTTTGGAAAGATCGCTTCAGTATCCTCAGTTGCATAAACCTTATAGGTAAGGCTTGGGAGGGAGTGACTTGCAGGACTTTGAACTCTGCTTGGAGGAAATTGTGGCCATAATATGTACAAGAGAGGGATTTTGAAGGATTTTGGGCTAAACCTGAGGAGCCTATACCAGTTGTGGAATCTATTGTGTCATTGGGGAAGTCCATGGGGTTGGAGGTTAGTGGGGAGGATGTGGAAGAGTTGGTGGAGAACGATGATGAAGAACTAATCACTGATGAGCTGCAAGAGCATCTGCAACAGCAAGAGACCACAGCTGAGGAAATTGTTTCAGAGGAGGGGAGAGAGATAGAGGAAGTTGCCTTCTTCAACAATTAAGGACATTTGTACAATGTGGACAAAGGTGCAAGCCTTTATGGATGAACATCACCCCGACACAGCTGTTGCAAGCCGTGCTGGTGACTTTTACAATGACAATGTTGTGCCCCAATTAAGGGAAATCTTAAAGGAATGCCAGAAACAGAGCACTATGGACAGATTTTTGGTGCGACTGAGGTCCAGCGACTGTCAAGTTGTTCCCAGTAGCATTAAAAAACAAAGAAGGGAAGTAACCCCGTAAAAGGACTTGCTACCTAAAGTCCTTATGGAAGGGGATTCCCCTTCCAACAATAATACACCTCCATCATATCCCCTTCTCCCATCTCATCACTCATCAATAAATCTTCAGTAAGGATAAGTGTCATTTATTCTTCATCTATTTATTCTTCATGTCTCATTGTTTTCTGTGTAGGAAAATGTATATTTCATTTGAAAATTTTTTTCTTCTAATACGTACTTTCGGGTGTCTGGAACAGATTAATTGGATTTCCATTATATCTTATGGGGAAAATTAATTCGGCTAACAATAAAATCAGTTAAGGACAAGCTCTCTGGAATGGAATAATATTGTAACCCGAGGATCCACTGTATATATGTCTCAACGCTGTTGCTTGATACCTTTGATATACCTTTGAAAAGTTTCAAGAGTTTATCTACTCTCTGAGCCTGGCCATGGGCCAGGCTCATCTGGTACTTTCCTGGTCAACCAGGCTGTTGCTGCTGGAGGCCCACTGCCCCACATATCCATCACAGCCTGGTTGATCTGGCACCTGGTGAAGATACTTCTCCAGTTTCCTCTTGAAAGCTTCTACACTTCTACACTTGATCTCCACATTGTTTGAGAGTATGGAACAGAACTCTTCTCCAGGCTGAGGGACTGACAACCTCAAATCTTCAACTTCAAGGGTGATGGACTGATAACATCGTCTTCACATCTCTACTACTCCTGCCTACTTTCTGTACTCAACTGAAGAAGCCTACTGTGTAGGTGAAACGTTTTGGTTTAAATATGTCTAACTGTTGCCTATGTGTCTTGCTTACCAATGTTTTAGAGATGGTGGAGTATGTAAGAAACTTTTTGAAGGAAGGTGTAAGATTATTGTCACTCCACTGTTGACAGTGTAGCAGTTCAGTGACACTTGATGATCATGCACTGCTGACAGTGCAGCAGTTCAGTGACACTTGATGATCATGCACTGCTGACAGTGCAGCAGTTCAGTGACACTTGATGATCATGCACTGCTGACAGTGCAGCAGTTCAGTGACACTTGATGATCATGTACTGCTGACAGTGTAGCAGTTCAGTGACACTTGATGATCATGCACTGCTGACAGTGTAGCAGTTCAGTGACACTTGATGATCATGCACTTGATGATCATGCACTGCTGACAGTGCAGCAGTTCAGTGACACTTGATGATCATGCTGTGACACTTGATGATCATGCACTGCTGACAGTGATCAGCAGTTCAGTGTGACACTTGATGATCATGCACTGCTGACAGTGTAGCAGTTCAGTGACACTTGATGATCATGCACTGCTGACAGTGCAGCAGTTCAGTGACACTTGATGATCATGCACTGCTGACAGTGCAGCAGTTCAGTGACACTTGATGATCATGCACTGCTGACAGTGTAGC
Organism: Cherax quadricarinatus; assembly: GCF_038502225.1. NCBI lineage: Eukaryota > Metazoa > Arthropoda > Malacostraca > Decapoda > Parastacidae > Cherax > Cherax quadricarinatus. The sequence continues at coordinate 36,433 of NW_027196342.1, read as the reverse complement.
AGTTCAGTGACACTTGATGATCATGCACTGCTGACAGTGTAGCAGTTCAGTGACACTTGATGATCATGCACTGCTGACAGTGCAGCAGTTCAGTGACACTTGATGATCATGCACTGCTGACAGTGCAGCAGTTCAGTGACACTTGATGATCATGCACTGCTGACAGTGCAGCAGTTCAGTGACACTTGATGATCATGCACTGCTGACAGTGCAGCAGTTCAGTGACACTTGATGATCATGCACTGCTGACAGTGTAGCAGTTCAGTGACACTTGATGATCATGCACTGCTGACAGTGCAGCAGTTCAGTGACATTTGATGATCATGTACTGCTGACAGTGTAGCAGTTCAGTGACACTTGATGATCATGCACTGCTGACAGTGCAGCAGTTCAGTGACACTTGATGATCATGCACTGCTCCAGAGAACCCATGATTTATTTCTTTTCACTGTTATACATTAAACATGTAACATGTCTATCTGTCTGCTTATCTGTCTTTCTGTCTGCCTATGTGTCTTCCTGTCTCTGTCTGTCTCTCTGTATCAGAGAGAACACCACTCATGTCTCTGTCTGTCTCTCTGTATCAGAGAGAACACCACTCATGAACAAAGAGGTATTACACACGATGCAGAGTCATCATGTCTGGTTCCTGATCAAGTGAAAAATGTGTATTACTTGTCATTCATGCTTATTATGTCTTATATCTACAAGCACAGTATCACACTTTGTCTGGATTTTTTGGGGTTATCCTATGTAATTTATACTTTGTATGATAACTGTGCTTATGTGTACCTGTGAGATACAGGGAGAGACAGAGATGGGGATAGACTGAGACAGAGATATATACAAACAGAGATAGACAGAGATATATGCAAATGGAGATAGATACAGACAGAAATAGATACAGACAGAAATAATAGAGACAACCAAAGTCAATCAGCCACCCACCTACCCGGCCAGCCAGCCTGCTGAACACATATTACACATTCCAGAATTATTTCTCTTTACTTAGGGCGTATGCTATAGGATATTCTGGCAGGATGACACTACCAGTGGTATCAAAAATGAAAGGATGTTGCACAAATGTTGCACCTGGGTTATTATTGAGGTTTTTTATATTTCCTTGACCACTTGTGGAAACATCTATCTCAAAGCCATGAAACTAAGGGTCAACTGTTCTTTATAGGGAAGTGCTAATATGACATCAGTGAATCCATGGTGTTTGCCATGTTCTTTGTTCTATCTGTTTCTCAATTGATCTGGTGCTCCCACAAGGTACTAAGTAGTCCCAAATTTTTTAATACTGCTCATACCAGGTGTTAAGACCCATTCTATACTTACCAGGCATCTTAGGTCATTTGAGGCAAATTTGGAGACAGGAAAGATAAAACGTTGATCTACATTTGGAGCACCAGCAGTAACAAAGTAGATCTACATTGTATATTACATTTGGGAGTGGGAGCCAGGTCTACCTACACCTGACTTTCTACAAATAAATATTACTCACTCTTCACCCTTCATTAAGACTACAAATATTTTAAAGTAATGAATATACTGTGTATGTATTTTACTTTTTATTGTTTTTAATGCCAAGTTCTACTGTTAGCATAATACAGCTTCTCCTTACTTAGTGACAAACTTGTTTACCGATGACTCAGACTTATGATGGGCTCTCTGACCAGTATACATACCTAAATAATGTATATTAGAGCTGATTTCCTCTATTTTGTTTATTACAATATACAGTACACTACTGTATAAACATTCAAAAATGTACCAGAAATGTTATAAATGGTTGACTGAAACCCACTACCATTATAGTATGCTCTTCACTTAGTGACGAATTTGTTTACCAATGTTGTCTTAGGACCAGAACTCCGTTGTTAAGAGAGGAGAGGTTGTATATGTTATTGTAAACTTATCTGGTATTTGAATGCATTTATAAGCAGAAAATATGGTGTTCTGCTTACTGGCAATGCCCGCTTTCTGACGATAGCCTTAAACCTAACCTGCTGTATGAGTGGCGCCCTACTGTTCAATAGTTGAGTAACACATGAACAACTTTCTTATATATCAGTAGTCATAAATTAACTTAACTTTGGGTTTTGTTAGTGACTTTATTATAGAAGTAATGTATGTAGAATTAGTTTGGAATAGGTAGAGGGAAGTGTGATAGTTATCAGTTAGGTAATAACTAAACTGGGCTTGAGAGCTCTGACTTTTTGGCTATATTTATTACTATGGTAGAGAAGAAGTCATTCAGTTTATTTACTGTTTCAGAGAGTTGGAGAGGAGGTTCAGTTGGTTTAGTTTATACAATGTCTATTTTTGTGACTATGACAACTATATGGAATATTAGAAAAACCCGTCAGTCAAAATATTATGAAAAGTTGTGTATAAATAAGTTAGGTAGCAAGTTTGTTACCATATTATAGGAATAAGAAAGTAGGTAATTTTAAAAATGAAAATCTTGATGATCATGTTATTATGATTAATATTGTATAACATGAAAAAAAACAAAGACTTTCAACTTACAGTTAATGTCGCTGGAGGGATTTCACCAGTAATTATCTTAACTTTCTCCATGATGGTGGTGGCTGAGTCTCCCTGGAGAACAGTGGCAGCTGTGGCACCTGTCTCTGTGGTGATGGTGTCCAGGGCCTTCTTAATGGTCTCCTGTACCTGTCATTACCAACACAAACATTAATGCTGGATGTCAGCAACAACTTGTCTCCACTCTGACACTTTCACAACTGTTGATTACTCAAGACTTATGTCTTAAAATATAACTCACACCCTCCCTTCAACTGCTAATATATCCCCTGTACCTCCCTACAACCCTTCCTAATATATCCCCTGTACCTCCCTTCAACCCTTCCTAATATATCCCCTGTACCTTCCTTCAACCTTCCTAATATATCCCCTGTATCTTCCTTCAACCCTTCCTAATATATCCCCTGTACCTACCTTCAACCTTCCTAACATATCCACTTAACCTACCTTCAACCTTCCTAATATATCCCCTGTACCTCCCTTCAACCCTTCCTAATATATCCCCTGTACCTCCCTTCAACCCTTCCTAATATATCCCCTGTACCTACCTTCAACCTTCCTAATATATCTCCAGTAACTTCCTTCAACCTTCCTAAAATATCCCCTGTACCTTCCCTCAACCCTTCCTAATATATCCCCTGTACCTTCCTTCAACCCTTCCTGCGATATCCCTCGTCCCTCCCTTCAACCCTTCCTAGGATATCCCCTGTACCTTCCTTCAACCCTTCTTAGAATATCCCCTGTACCTTCCTAGGATATCCCTTGTACCTTCCTTCAACCCTTCCTAGCACATCACCTGTACCTATTCTTTAACCTTCCTTGGATATCTCTTGAAGCAACCACTCAGGGAGGTACTACCATCCTGTGGTAGTAGGTTCGTAGGCAGCAACCACCCTGGGAGGTACTACCATCCTGTGGGAGTGGGTTTATAGACAGCAATCACCCTGGCAGGTATTGTGATCCTGTGGTAGTAGGTTGGTAGATAGCAACCACCCAGGGAGGTACTAACATCTTGTGGTAGTAGGTTGGAAGACAGCAACCACCCAGGGAGGTACTACCATCCTATTGTAGTAGGTTGGTACAGAGCACCCACCCAGGGAGGTACTATCATCCTGTGGTAGTAGGTTTATAGATAGCAATCACCCTGGGAGGTACTGCCATCCTGTGGGAGTAGGTTTATAGACAGCAATCACCCTGGGAGGTTCTCTGATCCTGTGGTAGTAGGTTGGTAGATAGCAACCACCCAGGGAGGTACTACCATCCTGTGGTAGTAGGTTGGTAGACAGCAACCACCCAGGGAGGTACTACCATCCTGTGGTAGTAGGTTGGAAGACAGCAACCACCCAGGGAGGTACTACCATCCTGTGGTAGTAGGTTGGTACAGAGCACCCACCCAGGGAGGTACTACCATCCTGTGGTAGTAGGTTTATAGACAGCAATCACCCTGGGAGGTACTGCCATCCTGTGGGAGTAGGTTTATAGACAGCAATCACCCTGGGAGGTACTGTGATCCTGTGGTAGTAGGTTGGTTGACAGCAACCACCCAGGGAGGTACTGCCATCATGTGGTAGTAGGCTGGTAGATAGCAACCACCCAGGGAGGTACTACCATCGTGTGGTAGTAGGTTGGTAGACAGCAACCACCCAGAGAGGTACTACCATTCTGTGGTAGTAGGTTTGTAGACAGCAACCACCCAGGGAGGTACTACCATCCTGTGGTAGTAGGTTGGTAGACAGCAACCACCCAGGGAGGTACTACCATCCTGTTGTAATTGGTTGGTAGGCAGCAACCACCTAAGGAGGTACTACCATCCTGTGGTAGTAGGTTTGTAGACAGCAACCACCCAGGGAGGTACTACCATCCTGTGGTAGTAGGTTGGTAGACAGCAACCACCCAGGGAGGTAATACCATCCTATTGTAATAGGTTGGTAGACAGCAACCACCCAAGGAGGTACTACCATCCTGTGGTAGTAGGTTTGTAGAGAGTAACCACCCAGGGAGGTACTACCATCCTGTGGTAGTAGGTTGGTAGACAGCAACCCTCCAGGGAGGTACTACCATCCTGTGGTAGAAAGCTGGCAGACATCCGCCACCCAGGGAGGTACTACCATCCTATGGTAGTAGGTTGGTAGATAGCAACCACCCAGGGAGATACTACTATGCTGTGGTAGTAGGTTGGTACGCAGCAACCACCCAGGGAGGTACTACTGTCCTACCAAATGAGTGTAAAACAGAAGCCTGTAATTGTTTTACATAATGGTATGATTGCTGGTGTTTTTTTTCTGTCACATAAATATGCATAATTTCAAGTATGTACAAGCACACAAACACACCCCTTTGGGTTTTCTTCTCTTTTCTTACTAGTGCTTTTTCTTGTTTATTTCCTGTTATTTCCATGGGGAAGTGGAAGAGAATTCCTCCCCTGTAAGCCATGCATGTCATAAGAGGTAACTAAAATGTCAGGAGGAAGAAGCTAATGACCCCTTATCCTGTATACAATACTAAATTTATAAAGAAACTTTTGTTTTTCTTTTTGGGCCACCCTCCTTCAGTGGGATATGGCCAGTGCAATGAAAGAAGAAAGATATATTTAATAATAGATAACTTAAGGAACGAGCTCGAGTTTTTATGCGCGCAGTACAAAAATAATTGAAAAATATGGAAATGAAGTATTGTTGACAGAAAAATAGTTTAAGAATCTCGCAACATTTTGGTGAAAATCACATTTTAATATTGCTCTTAAAGTTGTATATATTTACAGAACAGAATCAATATATAAAAATGAATTAAGAAATTGTTTAGAAAGTTCAATAATGTCTGTGGCATCATACCTTTACTGAGGTGTAGACAGTGTTAACATCTGGGAAGAGTTCCTGACACTTCTGGATCCAATCTTCAACCTCCACGTTGTAGTGATCAGCCTCATCAAAGGTTGTGACGACCTCCTGTGCAGTGTTGACTGTGTTGAGGTTCTCCAGCATTGTCTGCAGCTGCTTCTTTCCTGCTTCTCCTTCTGTTGTCATAGTCAGCACACTGGTATCCTCCTGTTCCAGGAGCTCTATCGCTGCCTTGTTCTGCTCCAGCAGATCATAGAGTCTGTCCTGCAGTTGGTGATGCTGGGTCTTCCAGTCCCTCACCTGTCCCTGGTACTTGCCCAGCTGGGACAGTGCTTCTTCACACTCAATTATAAGGTTACTGATACTGCTCTTGTGTTCCTGTACCAAAGATCGTAACTTCTTGCTGATGCCTCTTGTGCGATCTTGACCACATTTTGTTGACACACTTTGCACTGATGTAACCTGGATACTTCTGAGTTTCTTTATCACAGCCTCCATAGCATAGTTGATCGGGAACTGAGTAGCATCTGTGGCACTGTGCTCAGCACGACAGCTGGGGCAGGTGAGCTGAGCATTCTTAATTGTATCTTCAATACATTGAGAGCAGAATGTGTGACCACACGGCAGATTGCGTGGTCGACGTAGTTCATCATAATTGTTAAAGCACACTTTACACTCCTCTGGTTTATCGTTATCCTGTAGAAAATAAATATTAAGTATGGTCTGCAGTTGTGGATTGCTGCATATCCTGGTAGAGGGTAGATATCTATTGTGTCCTGCTTAAGCCAGGTCTCAGTAAGAATAATGCGGGAGAAGGGTGTCTTTAGTGATTCAGGGAGTGCCAGGAGGTCGTCATAGTGTTTGCTTAAGGACCTGATGTTGTAGTTAAGTACTGATAGACTTTTAGCAGTGTTCAGGATAGTGCTGGCTTGTGATGCTGTGTAATAAAGACAGTTACTTTCCAATAGGTTTTGATTGGGTGTCAGATTATGGAGGTTTAGATCAGGGTCAACATGATCAATCATCTTCTAGGTTTAAATTATGGTTATTTATATCCTTAGTTGTGTGTTGAGTTCTAGTACTGATATCTGTAGTGGTGGGAAGTTTGGACAAGTACATAGCTAGAGTATTTTGGTCATACAGAGTATAGTCACTACTACACATAATGAAGTTGATGATGTCTATGTGTTGTGCTAGAATGAACTAAAGTACAACTAGGTATAAACTAATAATATAAAAATACAAATTAAAAATAACACAAGATTCTCACTAGTAATTGCACTAAGATCTAATATAATGACTTTGGTACAGTCTATTTATTGAGCTAGAATGAGCTATAGTACAACTAGGTTTAATCTAGTAATATAAAAATACAAATTAAAAATAGCACCAGACTCTCACTAGTAATTACACTATGGTCTAATATAATGAATTTGGTATTGACTATGTATTGAGCTAGAATGAGCTATAGTACAACTGAGTTTAATCTAATAGAGTAAAACTAGATTTAAATTGACAAGATAAAATACACAAGTTAAGGTAGCAAAAGAATAATAAAAAAAAATGATAAAAATAAAAATGGCAATGACTTGGTTATAATATGCTAGTAAGATGGTAGACAGGATGATATAAAAGTTGTAGTTGAAAATACTAGCTTAAAAAAGTACAGAATAAAAAAGGGCAATAAAAAAAGTTTACAATAAGTTTGGTCAATATAGTTTAAAGTAAAATTGGGCAATAATAGGGATTTTAGAATAAAATTGGGCAAATGAGTATTTCTTAAAGTGAGGTAGAATTATTGAGGACAATTTATGGTTAGTTTAAAATAAAACAAGATAGAACAGTGATGTGGTAAGATGTAAAAAAGGAGATACATTCTGTAGATATTAAACACAATTAAGACTATGAGGTAGAATGGTCGTTGAATACAGCAATGACAATCAAAAGTACTTGGGGTATTAGAATTTTAGGGGGGCACAAATTTATGACAATTTAACACTAACGGTGGACTGTGGGTATTATCTGCACTTTACTCTGATTCTGTTAGTCCAGCCTCACTTAGGAATGTTTTAAGGTCATGTTCTGTAAAGATGAAGTATCTCTTCTCAGTGGGCTGTTTCCTAACTGCGATTTTTCCATCCCTCACAAAGCACTGGTGGGTTTTTTGGGCATAGCATAATTTTCTTAGCCGATAAGCTGTAATGTAGTTACAGTGAACGCCCACTTAATGCCTGGATCAGATAGTGCCAAAATCAGATAACGCCTCGCTTTGGCATAAAAACATGGGCTCCGATAACACCTAAAAACTCGGTTAGGAGATTTCATCCCAAATGCGTCTGCTCGGCGCCATGAGCGAGCCTGGCCAGTCACTCAGTCTACCAGCCAGTGTGCCACTGTTTACAAGCCATTGCTGTCGATTCCACATGTACCTGCCATATGTTTTGTATTATTCCACTGTTTTCAGTGCTTGCAACCACTAAATAAGCCACCATGGGCCCCAAGAAAGTTTCTAGTGCCAAACCTGTGGTAAAAAGGGTGAGGTGTACCACTGAACTGAAAAAGAAGATAATAGAAAAGTACGAAAGTGGAGTGCATATCTCGGAGTTGGAAAAGTTATACAACAAACCCCATCCAACCATCACTATTATCTTGCACAACAAAAAGGCAATCAAGGCAGCTGTTGTTGCAAAAGGTACAAGTGTGATTACAAAACAAATTGCAAATACTCAAAGAAGTGGAGAGACTGTTATTGGTGTCGACAAACGAGAAAAAATTTTCAGGGGATAGTATATCTCAGTCAATAATATGTGAAAAGGCAAGGCAGTTGCATGATCTCACTAAGAAAATGCCTCCAAATAGTGCTGGTGCTGATGAATTTAAGGCTAGCAAAGGCTGGTTTGAGAGATTTAAGAATCATAGTGGCACACACAGTGTGATAAGGCATGGTGAGGCTGCCAGGTGAGACAAAAAAGCAGCTGAAAAATATGTGCAGGACTTTAAGGATTACATAGAGACTGAAAACTTAAAACCAGAGTAAGTGTTTAATTGTGACGAAACAGGCCTGTTTTGGAAGAAAATGCCAAACAGGACCCACATTACTCAGGAGGAAAAGGCACTGCCAGGACATAAGCCTATGAAAGACAGGCTAACATTAATGTTGCATAGTAATCCTAGTGGTGATTGCAAAGTGAAGCCTTTAGTGGTGTATCACTCTGAAACTCCAAGGGTGTTCAAGAAAAATAATGTCATCAAGACTAAATTGTGTGTGATGTGGAGATCGAACAGTAAGGCATGGGTCACTAGGGAAATTTTCATGGACTGGTTTTATGGTGTGTTTGGCCCCACTGTGAAAATTTACCTCCTGGAAAAGAAATTGTCACTCAAGTGCCTCCTGGTAATGGACAATGCTCCTGCTCATCCTCATGACTTGCAAGAACAAATTGCAGGGGAGTTTAGCTTTGTTAAAGTGAAGTTTTTGCCTCCTAATACAACGCCTCTCCTCCAGCCCATGGACCAGCAGGTCACTGCAAATTTCAAAAAACTCTACAGAAAAGCAGTGATTCAAGTGCTTTGAATTGACCTCAGACACTGAATTGGCCCTAAGAGAGTTTTGGAAAGATCATTTCAGTATCCTCAGTTGCATAAACCTTCTAGGTAAGGCTTGGGAGGGAGTGACTTGCAGGACTTTGAACTCTGCTTGGGAAAAACTGTGGCCACAATGTGTACAAGAGGCTTGGGGCTAACCCTCAGGAACCTATGCCAGTAGTGGAAGCTATTGTGTCATTGGGGAAGTCCATGGGGTTGGAGATTTGTAGCGAGGATGTGGAAGAGTTGGTGCAGAATGATGATGAACTAACCAATGCAGACCTGCAAGAGCTTGAGGTGCATCAGCAACAGATCACAGCTCAGGAAAGCGCTTCAGAGCAGAAGGAAGTGAGACGGAGGAAGCTGTCTTCATCAAGGATTAAGGAAATGTGTACAATGTTTACAAAGGTGCAAGCATTTAAACAACAACAAACATGGCCACCACCACAAACATCCAAGATAATTCCTTCCATGGATTTGATATGAACATTACTGACCCAGAAATAGGTAAACTCGTTAGAATCCAGAATAAAAAAAACATAATTTTAACTCAGGAAATGCAGGAACTTAAAACCTCCAATGACATGTTAACCCAGGAAATTAAGGAATTACAAACATCCAATACACAACACCTCGGTGAGATCACAAATCTTGAACAAAAACTAAATACACTGAAACAACTAAGCAACACCCACACCCAGTCTGAGGACACCATCAACCACCTGAAAGATCAAGTTACCCAACTAAACACCAACATCAAGAATGAAAGAGCAAGAGTGGACTTACAACTTTCCAATGTTATGAACAACTTCCAAGACCACTTCGACCAACAGCAACTAGTTGTAGTAAATAGCAACCTTCTACCACTAACTATAACTTATAAAACATGTAAACAAACCACCCTACAACTTACCCAAGATCATCTCAACGTACCTACTGATGACATAAAGGAGTGTAAAGTGATAGGTTATCAAACTGGGAAGAAATCAGTGATACTAAAGTTCAACTTTAGCTCACAAATTAATGAACTATTAAGGATATCTGTTAATATGAAAACAGATGTTGATGTCAATGAATGCATGACCAAAATAAGACCAAATTTCCTCTACAGATTAATAAAGCTACAATACAACTGAAAAATCCACCAGTGCTTTGCAAGGGATGGAAATACTTGCAATAAAGAAGGAATCAACAGGAAGGAGATATTTCAGTTCTACTGAACTCAGTAGAAATTAAATAAAGAAAATTCTAAGTGATGCTGGTTTAACTGAGTCAGAATAAAATACAGTTTGTACCCACTTTCCAAAAGTAGTGTTATGAAACCCCTACTTTTTTCATCCAGTTATTTTCTATAAAACCTAATCCTTATTACCATATTGTCAATCTGACAGCAGTAAATTGCATAAGCTGTCTAATCACTACCTTATAGTTTACACTCTTGTTAGACACCAAGATCACCATCTTGTTTGCCTACAAAGGTATACAATTCAATTTTTTTATATTTGTATAAAATTCTATTTTTTTTTTTATATTTCTAACTGTCTTTTACCATCCTCCATTAGTCCAGAACTATATGTCTATTAGGTTTTATAATCTACTGAAACAATATACACTTACACCATTATTGTTCAATCAACCCATTTTTACAGGCATTAATATTACCCTTTATTACCTTTCTGCAATTCATTATCATTTAAATATTTATCAGTTAACCCCAAATGCTCAATGCTGACATCAACCCTGAACTGAACCTACATAATCTAAATCCCAGCCACCATTCAACTGAAAGCAATTGTCTTTACTACAAAGCAATGGAAGCCAGTACTGTCCTAAGCAGTGCCAGATATATTACAATTTTGAATTACAATATTAGATCCTAAGTAAGCACTATGATGACCTCCTGGCACTCCTAGATTCATTAAAGGCAACCTTCTCCTGTATTATTCTTACTGAAACCTGGCTTAAGCAAGACACAATAGACATCTACACACTACCAGGATACACAGCAATCCACAACTGCAGACCAGAACAAATTGTGGGAGATATTGCCATCTGTTATTCTAATGAACTATCATGTAGCAACACCATATCTTTCAATGATGAGTATGGTGAATATATATTCACAAATTTCTCTGTAAAAAAAAATTAAAAACCTATAGCAATTTGGACCATATACAGGATGCCTCATATTAATATCCCAGCCTTTAGTGATAAACTAAAAACATTGATTACAGATACACAAATAAATAAGCACCACATACTACTAGCAGGAGACTTCAGCATCAACCTTGACCTAACAGATGACGAATCTGTTGTTGGTCATATGTTAGGTCAAGGTTAATGCTGTTAGGTAAAGGTTGACTTCATCAACAATATGAACAATACACTACTCATACCAGCAATTACAAAATAAACAAGACTGAGATAAGTGCAACCATAATTGAACATATATGGACAAACATACTAGCCCCCCTTAGAGTGGGGATAATTATGGACAACACTACTGACCACTACACAACCTTCCTCCTAACAAACATATGTAAACAATCAATGGAATATAATAAGTTCTCCTTTCAACTCCATGACGAAGCATCAATAAGTAACTTCACTGCTGAACTAAGCTCAGTTGACTCTCTTACAGAATTTTTTGTTGTTGTTGGTATCAATGAATGGGTAGAGATATTTCTAAACAAAATTCAAAGATAATATAACAAACATTGTCCCATAAAAACTAAACAGATCACAAATACAATACTAAGTTGTCCATGGCTTACTAACAGCATCCTAAGATCCATCAATATGAAACATCAATATGAGAAACAATATAGAAGGGGCTTAATAACTAAACAATTTATCAAACACTATACATCAGTCCTCACCAAATTAATCAGAAAGTTCATGCAACTATAGTATTCTAATAGATTTACTGAAATGAAACGAGACATAAAAAAGACCTGGAAAACACTCTCAGACCCTGGACACCACAAACTGAACACAGTAATATTGTACTAAATGAAACAAACTGAAACTCCAGCCTACTGATACAGCTAACAAGTTAAATGGTTTCTTCTCAATCACAGGATCAAATCTCACCAGTAAAATTCCAACTGGCAATGTCTGAGTTAATGATTATCTAGGTGGAAACTTCCCAACATCCCTCTATCTTACACCAACACAGCCCACTGAGGTTACCATAATTATTAACTCTTTAAAAAACAAATCAGAAAATGTAACCCAAGCACCACTACTACTGTATAAATGAGCAGCTCGAATCCTTTCACCCACCATTGCATTACTCTTTAACAAATTACTAAAAACCAACACTTTCCTGGCATCACTCAAGCAAGCAAGGATTACACCAGTACACGAAGGTGGTGACCCAGCAGATGTAAACAATTATACACCAATATCAAACTTGCCTTTACTTTCCAAAATCTTTGAGAAACTCATATACTAAAGCTTATTTATACTCCTTCATAACATCACAAAGCATCCTTAACCCATGCCAGTTTGGCTTCAGGAGAAACAAAAGCACAAATAACAATAATAAAAATGCTAGACCTACCTTACATAACATTGGACTCTTTATTGACCTCAAGAAAGTTTTTGATACAGTAGATCAGAGCATCCTACTCCTCATGCTTGATCATTATGGTATAAGAAGCCATGAACTTGCATTTATCAAGTCCTACTTAACTAAAAGAAAGCAATATGTCTCTGTCAATTATACAACCTCCTCAACAAGACCCCTGGACACTGGTGTACCACAAGGTAGCATTCTTGGCCCCCTCCTTTTCCTTTATACATAAATATTCCAAACACATCACAACAGCTTACGTCTGTTCTCTTTGCTGATGACATGACTTTTGTCATCTCCCACCCAAATCTAGCCTCACTCAACACTGTTGTTAATGAAGAACTCGCAAAAATAGCAAACAGGCTGAGCATCAGTAAACTCACACTTAATATAGACAAAACTTTTAACATTATGTTTGAGAGTAGAGTAAGTGAGGTCCAACTAAACATTATGCTTAACAACACCCTTATTGCTCAACATAATGATGGAAAATTCCTGGGTCTGAACCTTGATATTAACCTGAAATTCAACACATAACAAAGTTTCTAAAACAGTTGGCATCCTCTTGAAGATACATTACTATGTACCACAAACAGCACTACTTACACTACACTAATCACTGATCTATCCATACCTCACCAATGGTATTTGTGCCTGGGATTCTGCAATGAAAAACCACCTAAAATCAATAACACAACATAAAGCCGCAGTGCAAACGATCACACAATCCACTGCTAGACAACACAACCCCCCACTCTTCAAAGACCTATACCTACACAGTATACAAAATATTCACTCATTCTATTGTGCAACCCACATTTGCAGAACAATCAATTCTAATATAAGTTCCAACCTGAAACGCTTTCTTGATGGTTGCAATAAGGCTCAGACACAACACTAGGCACAAAAACCTCTATGACACTCCCGTGTCAGGCAGAATCTTTTCAAAAACTCGTTGTACATTAAAGGTCCCAAAATTTGGAACTCCCTGCCAGAAATCTCCAGAATCACTGGTTCAGCTAGCATTTTTATAACTATAATTAAAAAACACTTTATCTCCTTAGCCTATCCCAGCCCATCATAAATACTATGTAAAACCTATATATGTATATGAATTCGATCAATATCATGAGCATAGGTAAAACTTTCTCATCGATATATACTTATTTATTTATTTATTAATTTGAACATGATACAGAGAAGTACAAAAGAATACAGTTAAATGCAGCATGCCAAAGCCACTTGTATGCATAGCATTATGGGCAGGCTTAAAATTAACTTAAGATTAACTAAGCAATGATGTATTCAGTGGTAAAACATTATTGTAAACAGATAACAATAAAGCACAAATGAGTATTACAAAGACAGGTCATATGGTTGCATGCATTGCTGTACAATCCCCTGCTCTTCCTCATATACATCAATGATCTTCCAAACGTATCTCGACACCTGAACCCCATTCTCTTTGCTGACGACACGACTTATGTCATCTCTCACCCTAATCTTGCCACCCTCAACACCATTTTTAATGAGGAGCTGATCAAAATATCGACTTGGATGACAGCCACTAAACTTACGCTTAACGTTGACAAAACCTACTACATTATGTTTGGTAGCAGAGCAGGAGATGCGCAAATTAACATTAAGATCGACAACACTCTAATTGCCAGGCATAAAGAGGGCAAATTCCTAGGCCTATACCTCGACAACAACCTGAACTTCAGCACCCATATCCAACACATAACCAAAAAAGTATCCAAAACGGTTGGGATCCTCTCCAAGATACGATACTACGTGCCGCAAACTGCCCTTCTCACACTATACCATTCACTTATATATCCATACCTCACCTATGCTATCTGTGCTTGGGGTTCAACTGCAGCAACACACCTAAAGCCAATAATAACCCAACAAAAAGCCGCAGTAAGAATAATCACTAAATCCCATCCCTGGCAACACACCCCCCACTTTTCATAGATCTAAACTTACTCCCTGTTCAGTACATCCACACTTACTACTGTGCAATCTACATCTACAGGACCTTAAATTCCAATATTAACCTTGACCTAAAATGCTTTCTTGATAGTTGTGACAGAACCCACAGGCACAACACCAGACACAAACATCTCTATGACATTCCCCGTGTCCGACTAAACCTTTACAAAAATTCAATGTATGTCAAAGGCCCTAAAATCTGGAACACCCTACCTGAAAATTCCAAAACTGCAGACACATTCATCACCTTCAAAACTACCATCAGAAAACATCTTACCTCCCTGATACACCCTGTCAACTAATAATACGAATACCACCTGGTGGTTCACACTTACACTCACTCACCCATTTGACCATAAACAGAAATATCAATCTCAATCTCAAAATAATGAATCTTAACTAGTCATAAGTTGGCCTGTGATACTCCAATACTGAAACTATGTATAGTGCCAAAACAAAAGCATTCACATTGCTAAACTCACACTAGTATTTAGTCACTTAGCCATAATACCAACTTACCTCATAATTTTGTAATATTTTAAACTTAAGATTTAATATAAGTCTGCCCGAAATGCCTAGCTTGCTAGGTGTTCTAGTGGTACACTCTGTAATTATTATTTTACTACATGTAAACCACACAATAACCAAATTCTGTAAACTCAGCATTGTAATCCTTATAGAGAATAAACTTTGAATTGAATTGAATTGAATTGAATAGAATGGAGTATTCTGTTAGGTAGTGTAATTAAAAAATAACAAAGTTTGATTGGGTCTTAGGTTTAACATTTATGTGATACAATTATGAGAAACATTTAAGATATACAATTTATAAGATGCAATTAATCAGTATTTATTTGGTTGTGGGTGAGTAAGTGATCTTTGAGAAGAGACTTGAATTGTGTCTGCCTATGGTTATCAACCTAATTCATTCCAGAAGGGCGACCTAACATTTAAATGGCCAAAAACCAAAATAATATTTCCCATAAGAATAAACGGAAATACAATTAATCCATTCCAGACAAAAATAGTCACAAAAAATATATTTTTTAACAATTATATAAGTATTACATACCTTTATTGAAGACTAATGTTGGCTTCTGGAAGATAGGGAGGAGGAAAGAGGGAGGAATTAGTGTTTGTAAGAGGAATCCCCCTCCATAAAGACTTCAGGTGGCAAAGCCCTCTCTCAGGTTACATCCCTTCTTTGTCTTTTAATGCCACTAGGACCAGCTTGAGAATCACTGGGCCTCTGTCACAAATCTATCCATAGAGGTCTGTTTCTGGCATCTCTTTAAGATTTCCCTGAAGTAGTACAGGGTTTTGTCAGTGAACATGTTGCAGATATGGCTTGTTTCAGCTTGATCAGTGTGGTATTTCTCTACAAAAGCTTGCACCCTAGTCCACACTGCAAACATGTCTTTAA
The DNA here is from genome assembly GCF_038502225.1 of Cherax quadricarinatus. Lineage (NCBI taxonomy): Eukaryota > Metazoa > Arthropoda > Malacostraca > Decapoda > Parastacidae > Cherax > Cherax quadricarinatus. The sequence goes on along the minus strand of NW_027196342.1, from coordinate 20,463 downwards.
TCTCTGAAGAAGGCACCTCCTTCACTCCCTCTTCTTCCTCCTCTGAAGCAAGTTCCTAAGCTGCAGTGTGTTGCTGTTTGAGTTGAAGCTCTTACAGCTCATCAGTGGCTAGCTCATCCCTGTGGTCCTCCACCAACTCTTCCACATCCTCGCCATTCACCTCCAACCCCAGGGGCTTCCCCAGTGCTACAATAGAGTCCACAGGGATGGCAGGGTAAGGGTCAGCCTAAAACCCTTCAAAATCCCTCTCTAGGACACAACCTGGCCACAATTTTCTCCAAGCAGAGTTCAAAGTCTTGGAGGTCACTCTTTCCCAAGCCTTACCTATAAAGCTTATGCAATTGAGGATACTGAAGTGATTCTTCCAGAACCCTCTTAGGGTCAACTGAGTGTCTGAGATCACTTCAAAGCACTTTTGAAACACTGCTTTTGTATAGAGTTTTTTGAAGTTAGAAATGATTTGCTGGTCCATGGGCTGGAGGAGAGGAGAGGTGTTAGGAGGCAAGAACTTCACTTTCATAAACCTGAAGTCCCTAAACACTTGGTCTACCAAGTCTGGAGGATGTGCAGGAGCAGTGTCCAGTATCAGGAGGCACTTGAGTGGCAATTTCTTTCCCAGGAGATATTTTGTCACACTTGGGCCAAACACATCATTAACCCACTCTTTGAAAATTTACCTTGTGACCCATGCCTTATGTTTAGCTTTTCACATCACACACAATCTATTCTTGATAACATTGCTTTTCATGAACACTCTAGGATTTTCTGAGTGATACACCAGTAAAGGTTTCACTTTGAAATCCCCACTAGCATCACCACACAACAAAAGAGTAAGCCTGTCTTTCACAGGCTTGTGTCCTGGCAGTGCCTCTTCCTCCTGTATGATGTAGGCCCTGTTTACCATTTCCTTCCAAAACAGGCCTGTTTTGTCACAACTGAACACTTGTTGGGGTTTGAATCCTTCAACCTTTACAAAGTCCTTGAATTCCTGTACATTCTTTTCAGCTGTACATTTATCAGAACTTGTAGCCTCTCTATGCCTTACAACACTGTGTATGCCACTACACTTCTTAAATCTCTCAAACCAGCCTTTGCTGGCCCTAAAAAATTCACTACCAGCAGCACTTGTTCCAAGAGTTTTCCGTAGAAGTTCCTCATGTAACAGCCTTGCCTTCTCACAAATAATAGATTCCATAACACTGTCTCCCACTAATTGTTTTTCCTTAACTCACAATAACAACAACTTTTCCATCTGTTCCATTATTGGTGACCGTTGTTTCGTTAGAAAAGTTACTCCTTTTGCAACATCAGTATCCTTGATTTGTTCTTTCTTTGCCAGGATAGATGTTTATTTCTTTTCCCTAGTAAGTAAGTAAGTAAGTAAATTTATTCAGGTATACACAAATACAGTTACATAGAATTATCATACATAGCAGCATATGTGTAGAGAACCTAGGATAACCCAAAAAAGTCAGACAGAGTGACTTATTTCCTGGCAAGTTCCAGCACCCACATACCACTCTCATATTTTTCAATCACTTCATGCTTTAAATTCGATGGTGTTTCTCACTTTTTTTACCACAGGAACTTTCTTTGGAGCCATGGTTACTTATTTTGCAGTTGCACTGCAAAAAAAAAAAAAAAAAAAAAAAAAAATTGGAAAACAAGTAAAATGTTAGGATGTATGAACAGAAGCTTCCTCATGCACCGAGAGACACAGCCAAACTGATGTGCAAGTGGCCCCAGCTGGTGGATGGATGGGTCCGCAATGGTCGATCACAAAAATAATGGCCAATCACTAGGAGCCGAAAAACTGGCAGATCACCAAGTTGGCTGATAACAGGAACAGCCGTTAACCGAGGGTCCACTGTAATTAAAATTGTACGTCTTCTCTACTAGAATTATTAAAGCCACATAGCATTACCCAAGAGGATACTCAGTTCTCTTGTATTCATTGTAACTCATCTAATTACCATATGAACTGTTATTGTCTTATTAATCTTAAGTTAATTTTAAGTTTGCCCAAAATGCATCTGCTAGAAAAATGACAGGATGGATAATGAGAACCTTCAAAACTAGGGAGGCCAAGCCCATGATGACACTCTTCAGGTCACTTGTTCTATCTAGGCTGGAATATTGCTGCACTCTAACAGCACCTTTCAAGGCAGGTGAAATTGCCGACCTAGAAAATGTACAGAGAACTTTCACGGCGCGCATAACGGAGATAAAACACCTCAATTACTGGGAGCGCTTGAGGCTTCTAAACCTGTATTCCCTGGAACGCAGGAGGGAGAGATACATGATTATATACACCTGGAAAATCCTAGAGGGACTAGTACCGAACTTGCACACGAAAATCACTCACTACGAAAGCAAAAGACTTGGCAGACGATGCACCATCCCCCCAATGAAAAGCAGGGGTGTCACTAGCACGTTAAGAGACCATACAATAAGTGTCAGGGGACCGAGACTGTTCAACTGCCTCCCAGCACACATAAGGGGGATTACCAACAGACCCCTGGCAGTCTTCAAGCTGGCACTGGACAAGCACCTAAAGTCAGTTCCTGATCAGCCGGGCTGTGGCTCGTATGTTGGTTTGCGTGCAGCCAGCAGCAACAGCCTGGTTGATCAGGCGCTGATCCACCAGGAGGCCTGGTCACAGACCGGGCCGCGGGGGCGTTGACCCCCGAAACTCTCTCCAGGTAAACTCCAGGTAATACAAAGGGGCTTTTGGCATGTACACCCAATTATTATTCTCCTTTTTACAAACGTGTACAGTGGACCCTCGACCAACAGTATTAATCTGTTCCAGAGAGCTTATCTTTAGGTGAATTTATCGTTAGTCGAATTAATTTTCTCTATAAGAAATAATGGAAATCCAATTAATCCATTCCAGACAGCCAAAAGTATTAAAAAAAATATTTTTTTTCATGAAATATACATTTCCCTACAAAGAAAACAATGGGACATGAACAATAACTGCATAAATAAATGCTAAAATGACATTTACCTTTATTGAAGAGTATTGATGAGTGATGAGACACTGTTTTTCTTGAACATTCTGGGATTTTCAGAGTGATACATGAGTAAAGGCTTCACTTTGCAATCCCCACTTGCATTACAATAAAACATGAAAGTTAGCCTGTCTTTCATAGGCTTGTGTCCTAGGAGTGCCTTTTCCTCCTGAGTAATATAGGTCCTGTTTTGCATTTTCTTCCAGAACAGGCTTGCTTCATCACAATTGAACACTTTTTGGGGTTGGAATTTTTCAGCTTTTCCATGCCTTATCACACTGTGTATGCCAGTATGATTCTTAAATCTCTCAAACCAACCTTTGCTAACCTTAAATTCAACAATATGAGCACTAGTTTGAGGTATTTTTTCCTGTTCACATGGGTGTTAGTCGACTGGTGTGGGTCGCATCCTGGTGGACAAGATTAAGGACCCCAATGGAAATAAGTTAGACAGTCCACGATGATGCACTGACTTTCTCGGGTTATCCTGGGTGGCTAACCCTCCGGGGTTGTTTCTCAGTGATTGTTTCTCGTTAAGCCACATCAACAACACTCTCTACAAATTCGAGTAGTACAGCTGATGGTGGTGCAGCAGCAGCTGGCGATGGTACAGCAGCAGCTGACGGTGGTGCAGCAGCAGCTGACAGTGGTGCAGCAACAGCTGATGGTGGTGCAGGAGCAGCAGCTGATGGTGGTGTAGCAACAGATGACCATGGTACAATAGTATTTCAATAGCATTTCTCTCCCTTTTTATCACAGGGTTGACACTAGAAGCTTTCTTTGGGCCCGTGGTGGATTATTTAGCAGTTACAAGCACTAAAAACAATGGAATAATACAAAATATATTGCATGTATGCGTGAAACCGTCCATCTTGGCTTGTAAACAATGGCACACTAGGTGAAGGCAGGACAGCTGAGGCGCGCTCAGCTGGACAGACAGGCAGACACATTTGGGACAAATGCTGTTAGTCGAGTTTTTCATCATTGGTCGGGCCAAAATTTTTATGCTAAAACGCTTTGTTGGGCGATTTTTTCGTTAGATGATACCTTCATTGGTCAGGGGTCCACTGTATCATGTCAAATCAAAATATCATTATTATAAGAAATATTTATATCTAATGATTACCTTACAAATAAATGATGAGCAAAGGCAGGTATCAAGAGCTGGAGCTCTACCTTTTCAGATATAAATGAGTGAAAATATCCAAATATAAAAATTAACTTACCATCCTCAATGGCCCTTGAGTGAAACTTTACTGACGGTGGAACTATGTGCGATGTGGTCAGTGGTCCAGCAGTGGGACTGGCCAAGATGTTGCCTGTGGTCAGTGGCCCAGCAGTAGAACTGGCCAAGATGTTGCCTGTGGTCAGTGGCCCAGCAGTGGGACCGGGCAGCAAGTTGCTTGTGGTTGGTAATCAATGGGTACTGGATGTAATGCTCCCTGTGTTGGGATAAACATCTTTATTTGTACTTAATACAAACAATTATTTATTATAAATAAAGAAAGGTTAACCCTTAAACTGTCCAAATGTAGATCTACACTCGCTCGCGTGGCGCTCCGAACGTGGATCTATGTTCGATTTTACATGCTTTCTTGTGTAAAAAAGGTAGATCTACGTTTGGAGTGCTACTCGAGTGAGCATAGATCTATGTTTGGACAGTTTAAGGGTTAATTTGCAGGTTTATGTTCCATGGGCATCATGAATTATGAATACCAAATTTTTCTCATTGCTACAACTGAAATTTTTCAGTTTCTAAATATGCTTCTCTTATTTACTGATTCTGCAGCTGTTGAATATAAATAAAGATTACACCACATACAGTGAGGTATGTTGTAACAAACAATTTATACAACAAATATTTACATAAACATTAATTCTCTCCTCTGCCTCCTGTCCTGCAAGCTCAGCAACATGAAACTAGGATAAAATACAGTATTTTTTTTTATTATTTTTGTACTAATTTGTTTTATTACAAGTGTTAATGGTATTCTTTATTCCTAGAGTTTAGATGCACATTTATGCATTTTTCACAATTTTATATTATATTTTTCATTGTTATGTGGTTATATTATAGCATACCTCACTGTACATAGAATACAAGTACTATAAACAGAATTGTATATCAAGTACTATATACAGTAGGGCCCCGCTTTACAGTGTTTCGTCTTATGGCATACTGTTAATACAGCGATGTCAAATTATGAAAAAAATTTGCTATATGGCAAGGGGTCTTTCAAATACAGAATGCCTCACCTGGTTTTTTACATTCTCTGTGACTACATCTGTTATGTCTGGGAACTTTCCAAAATTTCAAGTATTTTAAACTTTTCAGGGTTTCCGACGTACTAGTACGGCTTACACACCAGGGTTATTCACGTACTAGAATGCCTAAACTCTAGCACATTCAAATCTAGTGAGAGAAAGCTGGTAGGCCTACATATGAAAGAATGGGTCTATGTGGTCAGTATGCACAGTACAAAAAAATCCTGCAGCACAGTGCACAATGAGAAAAAACAAACTCCGACCATGTTTTAGGATTAAAAGTGACATTGCAGTGTATTATCATATGGTATTTATGGTGGTATTCTAGTTTTCCTGATCTCATTTTATAGAATGGAAGACATATTACAGAAACAGAGATGATTTTGATTGGTGTCATAATGAAAAGTACCTTGAAATTGAGCTCAAAGTAGCAGAAACATTCTATTTTTACCAAATTTCAAAAGTAAACAAATCATGTCAAGCGTCCAATACATGTCAACTGGTGAGTCTAATATTCTTTCACAAGTGCACTGATATTATTTATACCATTTCAACACCATTTCTACACTAATGCAGTAGTCTGCATAACAGTAAATCTTCTATTTTTTGTGAGAATAAAAATTCAAAATCAAAAGCAAAAGAGATGTAAGAGGGGCCTGGGGACATAACTAATGAACAGAGAAAATGTTATTTTAGTGTCAGGAATGTCTGTCTTGCTTTTTCTGCACCCTATTTGGAAATTGCCATCTTCTGAAATCTGTGTGTAACTGGCAAAATTGCCAATTTCTGACCACTTTATTGCATACTTGAAATCAGTAAACGGGTGGTTTCTTGTATTCATTCGATAGAAAAGATGGAGTTCTAGTGAAATAGATATGATTTTTGTTGACTAGTACACTGAAATTGGCCAAAAGCAGAGCTCAAAGTGGGCGAAATTGCCGATGGGTCAACTTCGTTGAGACCGCTAACTTCACGAGAGCTTAATTCCGTAACTTTTCCATCAAATTTCATACTTTTGGTGTCATTATGATCGGGAAAATATTCTCTGTCATTTCATAAGAAAAAATAATTTTTCTTTCCAAAATATTATCAACCCTGAGAACGAGTTCAGGAGAGGGCCTCTAGACGTTTTAACAGGGCGTATTTTATATGTACTATGATAATTATACTTATGTGTACCTGAACAGGTATCATCAAACTTACAACCGAGATCGGTTCCGACAAACCGGTCGTAAGTCGAAATGGACGTGAGTTAAACCTTACTACTGAATATGAACATCACGGTTTTGTAATGACTTTATTTTATTGTTTTATTTTGGTATTTAATTTTTTACTTTACTTTTTATGCTGTTAGTACTGTATTTTATACTGAAAGGTTTAGGATAAACACTGTGTACAACACAGACAGTTGTTTATTTCCCAGAAATTTGGCATAGAAAACACGGTCATAAGTCAAATGGTCGTATGTCGAGCAGGTCGTAAGTCGGATGGTATGTGTACCTAAATATATTTACACACTGCGCTGGTGTGCAGGTACACATTAAAATCACTAAGAGTCTCTCTACTCATGACACCAATACTACATAATAATCACTCTTGGGCACATCAAATGTCTTATTTTAAATTAATATTAACCTTTTCAATTCAATTCAATTCAATTCAAAGTTTATTCTCTATAAAGATTACAATGTTGAATTTACAGAATTTGGTTGTTGTGTGGTTTACATGTAGTTAAATAATGATTACAGCGTGTACCACTAAAATGCCTAGCATGGCTAGGCATTTCTGGCAGACTTAGTTTAATTCTTTATTTTAAAATATTACAAATTATGAGGTAAGTTGGTATTATGGCTAAGTGACTAAATACTAGTTTGTGAGTTTAGCAAAGTGAATGCTTTTGTTTTGGCACAGTACATAGTTTCAGTATTGGAGTATCATAGGATTCATTATTTTAAGATTGAGATTAATATTTCTGTTTATGGTCAAATGGGTGAGTGAGTGTAAGTGTGAACCACCAGGTGGTATTCGTGTAGTTAGTTGATGGGGTGTATCAGGGAGATATGATGTTTTCTTATGGTAGTTTTGAAGGTGATGAATGTGTCTGCAGTTCTAGAGTTCTCAGGTAGGGTGTTCCAGATTTTAGGGCCTTTGACATACATTGAATTTTTGTAAAGGTTTAGTCGGACACGGGGAATGTCGTAGAGATGTTTGTGTCTGGTGTTATGCCTGTGGGTTCTGTCACAACTATCAAGAAAGCGTTTTAGGTCAAGGTTGATATTGGAGTTTAAGGTCCTGTAGATGTAGATTGCACAGTAGTAAGTGTGGATGTACTGAACAGGGAGTAAGTTTAGATCTATGAAGAGTGGGAGGGTGTGTTGCCAGGGATGGGATTTAGTGATTATTCTTACTGCAGCTTTTTGTTGGGTTATTATTGGCTTTAGGTGTGTTGCTGCAGTTGATCCCCAAGCACAAATAGCATAGGTGAGGTATGGATAAATAAGTGAGTGGTATAGTGTGAGAAGGGCATTTTGCGGCACATAGTATCGTATCTTGGAGAGGATCCCAACCGTTTTGGATACTTTTTTGGTTATGTGTTGGATATGGGTGCTGAAATTCAGGTTGTTGTCAAGGTATAGGCCTAGGAATTTGCCCTCATTATGTCTGGTAATTAGAGTGTTGTCGATCTTAATGTTAATTTGTGCATCTCCTGCTCTGCTACCAAACATAATATAGTAGGTTTTGTCAGTGTTAAGCGTAAGTTTATTGGCTGTCATCCAAGTCGATATTTTGATCAGCTCCTCGTTAACAATAGTGTTGAGGGTGGCAAGATTAGGGTGAGAGATGACATAAGTCGTGTCGTCAGCATAGAGAATGGGTTTCAGGTGTTGGGATACGTTTGGAAGATCATTGATGTATATGAGGAAGAGCAGGGGACCAAGAACACTTCCCTGCGGAACTCCAGTATCAAGTGGCCGTGTTGTTGATGCTGTGTCTTTAATGGTGACATACTGATACCTATTAGTAAGGTAAGATTTGAAATAAGCAAGCACATGGCCTCTTATACCGTAATGGTCAAGTTCGTGGAGTAGGATGTCATGGTCTACTGTGTCAAAAGCTTTTCTTAGGACAATAAAAATTCCTAGTGGATATTCCTTATTTCCCAATGCTGTGTAAAGCAGATCTAGCATTTTTATGATTGCATCATTAGTGCTTTTATTTTTCCTGAATCCAAATTGGCAGGGGTTGAGTATGTTTTGTGCTGTTATAAATGAATATAGTCTTCTGTGCACGTGTTTCTCAAAGATTTTGGATAGCAATGGTAAGTTTGATATTGGCCTATAGTTGTTTAAGTCTGTAGGGTCACAACCTTTATGTATTGGTGTAACCCTTGCCATCTTGAGTAGTTTCGGGAAGGTGCTAGTTTCTAGTGACTTGTTAAAAAGTAATGAAATAGCACGCGAAAGGATATGGGCCGCTCGCTTGTACAGTAATGGTGGGACATTAGACAGATTCCCTGAGTTGTTTTTAAGAGACTTTATAATCTCGGTGACTTCCGAGGGCTCAGTTGGTGCAAGATAGAAGGAATTTGGGAAATTCCCATCTAGGTAGTCCCCGGCATGGGCATTGCTATGTGGGATTTTATTGGCGAGATTAGATCCTATGGTTGAGAAGAAGTCGTTTATCTTGTTAGCTGTGTCAGTGGGATGTAGTGGTGTTTCATTAGGTTTAGTTAGGACAATATTCTTGGTTTTTTTCAGTTTGTGGGTCCCTAGAATCTGAGAGAGTGTTTTCCTGGTCTTTTTTATATCTCCTCTAGTGTCTGTGATTCTACTGGAGTAGTATAGTTGTTTGGCTTTCTTTATTACTTTGGTGAGAACTGATGAATAGTGTTTAAGAATATCTTTGTGTATTAAGCCCTGTCTATATTGCTTTTCATATTGGTGTTTCTTGTCAATGGATTTCAGAATGGTGCTGGTTAGCCATGGGCAACCAAGCCGTTTGTTTGTGATCTGTTTCATTTTTATAGGGAAATGTTTGTTGTATAGTATAAGTAATTTGTTAAGAAAAATGTCTGTCCAGTCATCAGTACCATTGGCCTTGGAGAATTCTGCAGGCCAGTCAACAATCTCTAGGTCAGCTGTGAACTTCCTTATTGAGGCCTCGTCATGGAGTCTAAATGAGACTTTGTTGTATTCAAGTGGTGGTTTACTAATGTTTGTCAGGAGGAAGGTAGGGTAGTGGTCTGTAGTGCTATCTGTGATTATCCCTGATTTAAGGGGGGCTAGTATATTGGTCCATATGTGGTCTATTATGGTTGCACTTGTCTCAGTGAGCCTGGTTGGTTTAGTTATTGTTGGTATGAGAAGTGTGTTGTTCATATTGTTGATGAAATCAGTTACAGGCTGATCATCTAGTAAGCCAAGGTTGATGTTGAAGTCTCCAGCTAAGAGAAGGTGGTGCTTATTCATTTGTCTGTTTGTTATTAGTGACTTTAATTTCTCACTGAAATTTGGGATGTTTGTGTGAGGAATCCGGTAAATGGCACCGATTGTTATAGGTGTCTTAAGTTTTTTTACAGTAAAATTAGCAAAAATGAATTCCCCATATTCATCACTAAAGCAAGTGGTGCTAATACAAGATAATTGGTTAGAGTAATAGATTGCAATACCACCCCCAACTTGGTTTGGTCTGCAGTTGTGAATTGCTGTGTATCCTGGTAGAGGGTAGATATCTATTGTGTCCTGCTTAAGCCAAGTCTCAGTAAGAATAATGCAGGAGAAGGGTGTCTTTAGTGATTCAAGGAGTGCCAGGAGGTCATCATAGTGTTTGCTTAAGGACCTGATGTTGTAGTTAAGTACTGATAGACATTTAGCATTGTTTAGGATAGTGCTGGCTTGTGATGCTGTGTAATAAAGGCAGTTACTTTCCAATAGGTTTTGATTGGGTGTCAGATTATGGAGGTTTAGATCAGGGTCAACGTGATCAATCATCTTCTAGGTTTAAATTATGGTTATTTGTATCCTGAGTTATGTGTTGAGTTCTAGTACTGATATCTGTAGTGGTGGAAAGTTTGGATAAGTATATAGCTAGAGTATTTTGGTCATATAGAGTATAGTCACTACTACACATAATGAAGTTGATGTTGTCTATGTGTTGTGCTGGAATTAACTAAAGTACAACTAGGTATAAACTAGTAATATAAAAATACAAATTTAAAATAGAACAAGACTCTCACTTGTAATTGCACTAAGGTCTAATATAATGACTTTTGTGGAGTCTATGTTTTGAGCTAGAATGAGCTATAGTACAACTAGATTTAATCTAATAATATAAAAATACAAATTAAAAATAGCACCAGTCTCTCACTAGTAATTGCACTATGGTCTAATATAATGAATTTGGTATTGACAATAGTACAACTGAGTTTAATCTAATAATATAAAAAAGGCACAAGACTCTCAATTGTAATTGCACTAAGGTTTTATTTAAGTTGTTTACAAGAATTAGAGTATAACTAGATTTAAATTATTTTATTTTTATTTTATTATCACACTGGCCGCTTCCCACCAAGGCAGGGTGGCCCGAAAAAGAAAAACTTTCACCATCATTCACTCCATCGCTGTCTTGCCAGAAGGGTGCTTTACACTACAGTTTTTAAACTACAACATTAACACCCCTCCTTCAGAGTGCAGGCACTGTACTTCCCATCTCCAGGACTCAAGTCCGGCCAGCCGGTTTCCCTGAACCCCTTCATAAATGTTACTTTGCTCACACTCCAACAGCACGTCAAGTATTAAAAACCATTTGTCTCCATTCACTCCTATCAAACACGCTCACGCATGCCTGCTGGAAGTCCAAGCCCCTCGCACACAAAACCTCCTTTACCCCCTCTCTCCAACCTTTCCTAGGCCGACCCCTACCCCGCCTTCCTTCCACTACAGACTGATACACTCTTGAAGTCATTCTGTTTCGCTCCATTCTCTCTACATGTCCGAACCACCTCAACAACCCTTCCTCAGCCCTCTGGACAACAGTTTTGGTAATCCCGCACCTCCTCCTAACTTCCAAACTACGAATTCTCTGCATTATATTCACACCACACATTGCCCTCAGACATGACATCTCCACTGCCTCCAGCCTTCTCCTCGCTGCAACATTCATCACCCATGCCTCACACCCATATAAGAGCATTGGTAAAACTATACTCTCATACATTCCCCTCTTTGCCTCCAAGGACAAAGTTCTTTATCTCCACAGACTCCTAAGTGCACCACTCACTCTTTTCCCCTCATCAATTCTATGATTCACCTCATCTTTCATAGACCCATCCGCTGACATGTCCACTCCCAAATATCTGAATACATTCACCTCCTCCATACTCTCTCCCTCCTATCTGATATTCAATCTTTCATCACCTAATCTTTTTGTTATCCTCATAACCTTACTCTTTCCTGTATTCACCTTTAATTTTCTTCTTTTGCACACCCTACCAAATTCATCCACCAATCTCTGCAACTTCTCTTCAGAATCTCCCAAGAGCACAGTGTCATCAGCAAAGAGCAGCTGTGACAACTCCCACTTTATGTGTGATTCTTTATCTTTTAACTCCATGCCTCTTGCCAAGACCCTCGCATTTACTTCTCTTACAACCCCATCTATAAATATATTAAACAACCACGGTGACATCACACATCCTTGTCAAAGGCCTACTTTTACTGGGAAAAAATTTCCCTCTTTCCTACATACTCTAACTTGAGCCTCACTATCCTCGTAAAAACTCTTCACTGCTTTCAGTAACCTACCTCCTACACCATACACTTGTAACATCTGCCACATTGCCCCCCTATCCACCCTGTCATACGCCTTTTCCAAATCCATAAATGCCACAAAGACCTCTTTAGCCTTATCTAAATACTGTTCACTTATATGTTTCACTGTAAACACCTGGTCCACACACCCCCTACCTTTCCTAAAGCCTCCTTGTTCATCTGCTATCCTATTCTCCGTCTTACTCTTAATTCTTTCAATAATAACTCTACCATACACTTTACCAGGTATACTCAGCAGACTTATCCCCCTATAATTTTTGCACTCTCTTTTATCCCCTTTGCCTTTATACAAAGGAACTATGCATGCTCTCTGCCAATCCCTAGGTACATTACCCTCTTCCATACATTTATTAAACAATTGCACCAACCACTCCAAAACTATATCCCCACCTGCTTTTAACATTTCTATCTTTATCCCATCAATCCCGGCTGCCTTACCCCCTTTCATTTTACCTACTGCCTCACGAACTTCCCCCACACTCACAACTGGCTCTTCCTCACTCCTACAAGATGTTATTCCTCCTTGTCCTATACACGAAATCACAGCTTCCCTATCTTCATCAACATTTAACAATTCCTCAAAATATTCCCTCCATCTTCCCAATACCTCTAACTCTCCATTTAATAACTCTCCTCTCCTATTTTTAACTGACAAATCCATTTGTTCTCTAGGCTTTCTTAACTTGTTAATCTCACTCCAAAACTTTTTCTTATTTTCAACAAAATTTGTTGATAACATCTCACCCACTCTCTCATTTGCTCCCTTTTTACATTGCTTCACCACTCTCTTAACCTCTCTTTTTTTCTTCATATACTCTTCCCTCCTTGCATCACTTCTACTTTGTAAAAACTTCTCATATGCTAACTTTTTCTCCCTTACTACTCTCTTTACATCATCATTCCACCAATCGCTCCTCTTCCCTCCCGCACCCACTTTCCAGTAACCACAAACTTCTGCTGAACACTCTAACACTACATTTTTAAACCTACCCCATACCTCTTCGACCCCATTGCCTATGCTCTCATTAGCCCATCTATCCTCCAATAGCTGTTTATATCTTACCCTAACTGCCTCCTCTTTTAGATTTAAATTGACAGGATAAAATACACAAGTTAAGGTAGCAAAAGAATAATAATAAAAAAAATGATAAAAATAAAAATGGCAATGACTTGGTTATAATATGCTAGTAAGATGGTAGACAGGATAATATAAAAGTTGTAGTTGAAAATACTAGTTTAAAAAAGTATAGAATAAAATGGTCAATAAAAGAAGTTTACAATAAGTTTGATCAATATAGTTTAAAGCAAAATTGGGCAATAATAGGGATTTTAGAATAAAATTGGGCAATTGAGTATTTCTTAAAGTGAGGTAGAATTATTGAGGACAAGTTATGGCTAGTTTATAATAAAATAAGATGGAACAGTGATGCGTTAAATTGTAAAAAAAGGAGATAGATTCTGTAGATATTAAACAAATTAAGACTATGAGGTAGAATGGTCGTTGAATACAACAATGACAATCAAAAGTAGTTGGGGTATTAGAATTTTAGGGGGGCACAAATTTATGACAATATAACACTAACTGTGGACTGTGGGTATTATCTGCACTTTACTCTGATTCTGTTAGTCCAGCCTCACTTAGGAATGTTTTAAGGTCATGTTCTGTAGAGATGAAGTATCTCTTCCCATTGGGCTGTTTCCTAACTGCAATTTTTCCATCCCTCACAAAGCACTGGTGGATTTTTTGGGCATAGCTTAATTTTCTTAGCCGATAAAGAAGGTTTTGTCTTATTTTGGTAAGGCACTCATTGACGTAAACATCAGTTTTCATAGAAATAGATGTTTTTAGTAGGTTGTTTCTTTGTAGGCTAGTTTGGAATTTTAACAGCACTGTTTTTCTTACCTGCTTGGTAGCCCATCAGTTTGCAATCCTTTAGGTCATCACTACGTATGTTAAGGCGAAGTTGGTCCTTGATAAGCTGTAGGGTGGTCTCCATGCAGGTCTCTTGGGTGACTGTGGGTGGGAGATGTTTGCTGTTAACTACAACAGTGTCAGATTATGGTCTTGGAAGTTGGTTATGACATTGGCAAGTTGTTGGTCCACTCTTGATCTTTCCTCTGTAATGTTGGTAGTAAGTAGGGTGACTTGGTCTTTTAGAGTGTTGATGGTGTCTAGGGACTGGGTGTGGGTGTTGCTTTTTTGTTCCAGAGTGTCTACTTTATGTTCAAGAGCAGCGATCTTGTTGAGGTAATCTGCAAGATTTGTTTACAAAGCGGCTGTGTAGGAAGAATTACATTTTCTCTAGTCAAACACTGGGGGATAACTGTAGAAAAATATTAGTTTTGTATGCCTTCACTCTAAATATAGCAATTCACAACCCTTGTGGGTTTAGTGCTTTTTAATTATAATAATAGCAATAATATCTTCATTCACTCTAAAAATGATGTGTTGCATGAGATTGGGAGTGTTCCTGTTTGTTTATTCTGAACTAACTTGTACAACTTGTACATAATGTAAGAGTATTTGTATTGTGAGGTAATTATTATTATTATAATAAAAAATATTTTGAGGTAAAAGTTTTACAAAGTCTTACAAAAGTATGCGAATGAACTAAAAGTAGACACATATTAATACGCATTTATTTTGCCTGACCATGTGATTGCCCACTACCTGTTCAGTTTGTGTTCTTACATTGTTGGAACTCTATCTCTTTCTCTCTCTCATTTACTCTTTCGTTGACTAAATGGCTCTCATTGACGATGGCGTCTAAGCTTAGCTGTGACAAAAAGAGGAGTAGTAAGTCTCTTGCTTTAAGTGCCAAGTTAGAGGATGATGGTGTGCCATTCTGATTTTATTCAATAAATACCCTGCCACTCACCTCTCACATTAATATTAATATTTTAAGGTAAGTAATAAGTGTACTCTGTGTGTATCTTACCTTTTATTGTGTTTTTAATGCCTATTTTTATTGTTAACTTAATATAAGTTAGTGTAAACTTGTTGTCTGGCATTTATTGCATAATTTATATGTACTATGATAATAATACTTGTGGACCTATGTGGTAGCCGGGCAGAGGGACAACATTACATTTTCTCTGGTCAGGCAGCAGAGAAAACATGTATGAATCTGTGTTTGGCCCAGCCACTCCCCCACTCCACTTTTGTTTACAATTTTTGACATGAATTATTCATTACTTCTCCCTTCGTTTATGATGGCATCTAAAGGTAGTTAGAAATGATTAAATTCAGTGAACAAGGGATGTCAATGCTAATAATATGGCTCTGGGTCACAGTGTAGGTAGCCAGTAGGTGTAGCCCAGGTGGGCTACACCTATCGGCTACCTACACTGACTTCCTACAAATAAATACTACTCACCTCTCTTCCTATATTAAGACTACACATATTTTAAGGTAAATAATGAGTGTACTGTATGTGTATTTTAACTCTCTGGGCTGTTTTATATGTTGTATATTAAGTATGAGATGGGGAGCCAGGGCTACCTACACCTGACTTCCTACAAATAAGTACTACTCACCTCTCGCCTTACATTAAGATTACAAATACTTTAAGATAAGTAATGAATGTACTGTGTATGTATTTTACTGTGTGTGTTTTTAACACCTAGTTCTATTACTAGCTTAATATAATTTAGTGTAAACTTCTTGTCTGGCATTTATATGCATTTATAAATGGAAAAAATTGAGTTCTGCTTTCCGGCAATGTCTGCTTTTTTGGCAATGTCTGCTTTCCAACGATAGCCTGGAACCTAACCCGCCATATAAGTGGGGCCCTACTGTACAATTTTAATGGTGGTATTAAATATGGAGTGTAAACAAGGAGCTTCAATTCTGCTGTTCATCTCAAGTAAACATCTGTATCTGATGAACCATCTTCCTGTGTCTGCCACACCATCTAAATCTGATAAACCATCTACTTGTGTCTACCACACCATCTATACCTGATGAACCATCTACCTGTGTCTGCCACACCATCTACAACTGATGAACCATCTACCTGTGTCTGCCACACTATCTACAACTGATGAACCATCTACCTGTGTCTGCCACACCATCTACAACTGATGAACCATCTACCCGTGTCTGCTACATCATCTACATTGTTACTGTAAAGTTCCTCTGAGTCACAATATGCTATTCTACATCACCACTAAACCACACACCAATACTTTACTTTACTGTACATCTGTTACTTCATTTATCCACCGGAAAAGAGAATAAAATTATCGTACTGTACTCTACTGCATTGTACTGTGTTAATACTTTTAGACTTTTCACTGTCCACACCCCATAATTAATAATGCTCTAAGTGTCCACTTTTTTTTTTTAAGGAAAAAATAAATCTCCCAAAATGGAAGATAATTTTTACTGAAGGTAAGACTTGAAAAGTATGAAATTTGATGGAAAACTTAGAGTTTTACGCAGATGCAAAGTTTGTGAACCTGGTACAATTTGCACATTAGCAATTCACCCAACTTGAGTTCTAGTTTAAAGCAATTCCACTCTTCCATTCAACCAAATTCAATATTACTAGTAAGTTTACTCAGGTATACACAAATAGTTACATAGATTATCATACATAGCAGTATATGTGTAGGGAACCTGGGATGACCCAAAAAAGTCAGTGTTTGAGCACAAAGAACTGCCATTCAACTATTACAACTACACTATAAAGTCCATAGAAATCGGTAATCTGGCCAAGTTTACACAAAAATAAAAAATGACAATTTATATACACAGTCCAAAATATTCAATGTAGATATTCTTGGCACTAAAACAAAATTTTCCCTGTTCATTATTCACATTCCCAGCACCATTCTTTATTAAACTTGCCTTCCATGTTAAATTCATAATCACACAAAAAATAAAGATTTACTCTATTTCTTGGATAACAAAATATAACCAGGAATTATTGGTCACGGTTTATGGCATCCCAATAATTGAATCAGAACTATTAAAAACCCATAAAACAGAGCAGGGGGATAGGGGGACCTTACCAGTCCTCAGTCAATAGAATATTTTTGTCAATTTCAAGCTACTTCTAGTCCTGAAAACAACCTAGAAAGCTAGCATAGACATGACGAACTCTAGCTTAAGTCCCCTCAAAGCCGTCAACATGACTTATGAAATCATAATGACATGATTGCAAACATACCATACCACAGGCAGGTTTAGAACCTGCACCATACTAGCTGGAGATTTGTCTGTAAAAGCTTGCATTTGTAGTCACAGTGGTGCCTATGCTAACCTTCCTATGGTGTATAAATATACCTAGTTGGATGACTCTTGTTGTCACTTGCTGGTCCAGTGGCTAATGCATTGGTGTGGAGTTTTATGACTCTCTGATCATGGGTTCTTAACCCGTCCATGGTTTCTTTGCAATTGTGTCATTGCGATTTTGTGAGTCTCACCTTGTACTCTGTTGCCAACTTCCCTCTAATCCTCACCTTGTACTCTGTTGCCAACTTCCCTCTATTTCTCACCTTGTAACCTGTTGCCAACTTCCCTCTAATCCTCACCTTGTACTCATTTAAGATCTTCCTATAATAATAAAAGTGAATCATTCTTCTCTATCCAATCACATCTGCAATAGGAAGTGCACCATAGAAACCAGCAGGGAAAACTTACTGGATACTTAACCCTTTGAGGGTTTTGGTCGTACTAGTATGTCTTACGCGTAGGGGTTTTTGACGTACTAGTACTCATAAATTCTAGCGGCCTCAAATCTAGTGGGAGAAAGCTGGTAGGCCTTCATATGAAAGAATGGGTCTATGTGGTCAGTGTGCACAGTCTAAAAAAAATCCTGCAGCACACAGTGCATGAGAAAAAAAAAACTTTGACCATTTTTTTTTAATAAATCAGCGACTTTGCAGTGTATTTTCGTATGGTATTTATTGTTGTATTCTAGTTTTCTTGGTCTCATTTTATAGAATGGAAGACATATTACAGAAATTGAGATGATTTTGACTGGTTTTACAATGAAAGGTGCCTTGAAATTGAGCTCAAAGTAGCAGAAATGTTCGATTTTTACCAAACTTCAAAAGTAAACAAATCGTGCCAAGCGTGCAATACACGTCAACTGGTGAGTCTAATATTCTTTCACAAGTGCACCAATAATATTTATACCATTTTTTACACTAATGCAGTAGTCTGCATAACAGTAAATCTTATATTTTTTGTGAGAATAAAAATTCAAAGTGGAAAGCAAAAGAATATAAGAGGGGCCTTGAGACGTGACTAATGACTAGAGGAAATGTCATTTTAGTGCCAGGAATGTCTTTCTTGTTTATTCTGGACCCTATTCGGAAATTGGCATCTTTTGAAATTTGTGTGAAATTGGCAAAATTGCTAAATTCTGACCACTGTACTGGATAGTTGAATTTATAAATGGGTGGTTTCTTGCACCCATTCGATAGAAAAAATGGAGTTCTAGCGGAATATTCATGTTTTTTGTCGACTAGTACAGTGAAATTGGCCGAAAATGGGGCTCAAAGTGGGCAAAATCGCCGATGCGTAAACATCGACGAGACCGCTAACTTTGCGAGAGCATAATTCCGTAAGTTTTCTATCAAATTTCAAACTTTTGGTGTCTTTATGATCGGGAAAAGATTCTCTATCTTTTCATAAGAGAAAATAATTTTTTTTTTTTTAAATTTGGCCGACCCTGAGAACGAGTTTCGGAGAGGGCCTGTCGACCCTCAAAGGGTTAACAAAACTATTAAAAACTAAGAATTTCACACCTCAAGAAACCAAGGAAACTGTTGTCCAGACCTGTTTGTATCAGCATGAACAAGAAATAAGATCACTCTGATCACTCACATCCCCATAGAACAGACTGCAATTTCTCGAGACTAATATTTTGCCACACATGGACCATCCTCTTCTATCCCTGAACTTCACACAACTAGAAGTTATGTGAAAGGTTCAATTTCTTCTCTTTCAATTTAGTATTCTCTCAAAAACAGAGCATAGCATTGTGATCACCCCATTGTGATCAGTATTTCAACTTTAACCTTGTTCTAGCCGAGGACTCTCAAGTAACAGCTATAACTAAACAAACTATAACCAGCAATAACTAAACCAACAAGAAACAACAAGATAAGTGTAACCTCAACTAACCATATCTGGACTAACATAATAGCTCCTCTCAAAGCAGGGATAATAACAGACACTGCTACTAATCACTACTCCACCTTCCCCATAACCAACATATATAAGCTACCACTTGAAACTAATATGATCTCGTTTTGTTTCCATGATGAGACATCATTAATAACTTCACTGCAGCAGTAAGTTACATTAACTGGCACACACATACATTACTGGTGACAGGAGCACTGGTGATTCTTCTCAAAAAAAAAAAAAAAAAAAATACAAAGCCTTTACAGTAGACATTACCCTATTAAAATTAAGCAGATCACAGTAAAGACTGGGTAACCCCTGGGTAATAAATAGTATCCTCAAGTCTATTCATAAAAATATAACTATGAAAAACAGTACGAATTGGGCTTAATAACTAAAGAACAAACCAAACACTATGCATCAGTATTACCAAACTAATAAGGAAGTCTAAACAGCTCTATTGTGCTAGAAGGTTAATGAAATGAGAAGTGATGTGAAGAACATCTAGAACACACTTCCACAAATCCTCTGTTCTAGAAAAAACACCAAAACCAGAGATACTGGCCTAACCAAACTCAATGAACCATACATATATCTAACCTTCTGAAACAGTCAATATATTAGATGATTTTTCTCTACCAGTCCTCGAGCAGGTGACTACCTTGTTGGAAGTTTTCTGAACTCCCTCTACCTTATTCCAGCTGATCCATCTGAGGTATCTTTGATAATAAACTCACTGAAAAATAAATAAGGAATCTTAGCACAAATACTACCACTACTGATCAAAATAACAGCTAATGTGCTTTCATCCACCATTGCAACAGTGGTCAACAAATCATCAGAAACTTACACAATCCCAGTAATACTTAAAACATGGGTTACCTCAATACACAAAGGAGGAGACCCACCCAACATAAATAATTACAAACCTACATCTAACCTGCTATTGTTATTCAAAATCTTTGAAAAATTAATCCACAAGTAATTATACTCTTTACTATCATCATGCAACATACTCAACCCCTGCCAATTGGGATTCAAACCAAGTAAAAGCACAAACCATGCAATTATAAAAATGCTAGACAACATAATGTAGTGCTTGAGAACAATGAATATCCACTGGGCCTCTTTGATTGATTGGGGTCCTTTTACCTTATTATTAAAATATAAAGGTTATATCTTATTATTATTCTATAATGGAGATAACATCTTA
>NW_027196341.1:77500-95845 GCF_038502225.1 Cherax quadricarinatus | reverse complement strand
CCTCCATCTAGCCTTTCCTCCCTAGTTCCCTCCTTCTAGCTTTTCCTCCCTAGGTCCCTCCCTCTAGCCTTCCCTCCCTCTAGCCTTCCCTCCCTCTAGCCTTCCCTCCCTCTAGCCTTCCCTCCCTCTAGCCTTCCCTCCCTCTAACCTTCCCTCCCTCTAGCCTTCCCTCCCTCTAGCCTTCCCTCCCTCTAGCCTTCCCTCCCTCTAGCCTTCCCTCCCTCTAGCCTTCCCTCCCTCTAGCCTTCCCTCCCTCTAGCCTTCCCTCCCTCTAGCCTTCCCTCCCTCTAGCCTTCCCTCCCTCTAGCCTTTCCTCCCTAGTTCCCTCCCTCTAACCTTCCCTCCCTCTAGCCTTCCCTCCCTGGTTCCCTCCCTCTAGCCTTCCCTCCCTCTAACCTTCCCTCCCTCTAGCCTTCCCTCCCTCTAGCCTTCCCTCCCTAGGTCCCTCCCTCTAGCCTTCCCTCCCTCTAACCTTCCCTCCCTCTAGCCTTCCCTCCCTCTAACCTTCCCTCCCTCTAGCCTTCCCTCCCTAGTTCCCTCCCTCTAACCTTCCCTCCCTCTAGCCTTCCCTCCCTCTAGCCTTCCCTCCCTCTACCTTCCCTCCCTCTAGCCTTCCCTCCCTCTAGCCTTCCCTCCCTCTAGGCTTCCCTCTCTAGCCTTCCCTCCCTCTAGCCTTCCCTCCCTCTAGCCTTCCCTCCCTCTAGCCTTCCCTCCCTCTAGCCTTCCCTCCCTCTAACCTTCCCTCCCTCTAGCCTTCCCTCCCTCTAGCCTTCCCTCCCTCTATCCTTTCCTCCCTAGTTCCCTCCCTCTAGCCTTTCCTCCCTAGTTCCCTCCTTCTAGCCTTTCCTCCCTAGTTCCCTCCCTCTAGCCTTTCCTCCCTAGTTCCCTCCCTCTAGCCTTCCTTGCTTCTACCCTTTCTTCCCTCTAGTCTTCCTTTTAGCCCTCCCTCTCTTCTCTCCCTCCCTCTCTTCTCTCCCTCCCTCTCTTCTCTCCCTCCCTCTCTCTCCCTCCTCTTCCCTCCCACTCGTTACTCTCCACCAATCCTCGTACTTTAATAAATATATAAATACACCAGCCAATCACAGCGGCCCGGGGGAGACTCGCAGCCAATCATCGATTGAAGCCTCTGGCGCCGCCCTTAAACCAACCAATCAACGACCAGAACACCGCCTTTGTTGGCGCGCCCGCCAATACCCACCAGCCACTCAGCGGCAACGCGGCAATACCCACCAGCCAATCAGCGGCCGCCAATGAGCCTCCATACTTTTGGCGGGAAATTCAAGTGAATCCAGGTGACTCTCAGAACAATTTTGGCGGGAAATAAATGTAAACAAATAAATGCACGGGTATATAAAAAGAATAAGAGAAGAATATGAGAAGAAAGAGAAGAATATGAGAAGAGAAAAATATGAGGAGAAGAATATGAGAAAGGAAGAAAGGAAAAAGAGAAGGAAGTAAAGGAATAAAAGAAGGAAGGAAGGAATAACAGAAGGCGGGGACAGAGCAGAGGAATAAAGAGAAGTTGGGAAGAAAGAGAGAGATGAAAGGCAGGATGGAGGGAAGGGGTGTGAGAGGGAGAAGAAAGAAAGGGGGGAAGAAGAGGAGGGAAGAAGGAAGGAAAAAGGGAAAGAAGGAAGGAGGAAAAGGATTAAGGAGGTGCTCGGTTGTTTGTATATAAAAGTGAACTTTATCTTGTTTATTAGAGAGAGAGAGAGAGAGAGAGAGAGAGAGAGAGAGAGAGAGAGAGAGAGAGAGAGAGAGGTGGACACAAAAAGCACTTGGATCCACTTCGAGGACAGCGTGAAACAAGCTTCTATACCACAAGACGGGCAGCCAGCAGCAACTTCACTCTGGCTGTACCCTTCTCCAGAACATCACTCCATCTGAGATCATACATACCCAGGATGACTCGAGTATGGAACACATTCGTACAGCATAATGATGTCAACGAGATAAAGTCAGTTGATCAAATGAAAATGCTGGCCCACAGATGGCCCTCAGCTGGCCCACAGATGGCCATCAGCTGGCCCACAGATGGCTCCAACTTCATCCTGTTCCCTACTTGTATGTCTCATAACAATAAAAATGCTTTCAAATGAGCTGATGTAGGTAACAGCTCTTAGCTTGTCAATAAAGTTAGGAATCCTTAACCTGTAAATAGCTTGTCAATAAAGTTAGGAATCTTTAACCTCGTCAAACCCTGTGTAAAAAAAAAAAAAAAAAAGTTAGCATCAGGTAGGGTAGGTTCCAAAACCTGGTGGTCCCTGGTCATGGACAGACAAGGTTATCTGCCTGATGAACTTATTCCACCTCTAAATCGACAGGATGGGACCACCTCTACTAGTAGTCAAGAGAAGGCGGACCTCTTTGCTGAACACTTTGCTACCAAAATGCAAGTTCCTGATCCAGCAAGGGACCCTCCTTGGCTAGCTGCAAGAACTGTGTCAAAACTGTCAGTGATGACAATAAGGCAGGAGGAGGTGCATTTCCTTCTTAAATCGCTTGACCAAGAAAAGGCTGTGGGCCCAGACAAGTTGAGCCCAAGATTGTTGAGAAGATGTGCAGACCAGCTAGCAGCACCTCTAACTCGCATCTTTCAGCACTGCCTAGTACAGTGTAAATGGCCCTTCCTATGGAAAGAGGCAAATGTAGTCCCTGTTCACAAAAAGAAGAGCAGAGCAGAAATCAGCAACTACAGACCAGTGTCACTCCTGTCAATCACTGGTAAGATCCTTGAGACAATAATCTCAAGACAAATGACAGAGTTTTTTGACTACCACTCACTACTTTGTGATCGTCAATATGGCTTCAGGTAAGGTTACTCTGCTGCTGATCTGTTGTTCAACCTCTCCACTAAGTGGCACCAGTCACTGGATGAATCCAAAGTCAGCTGTGTGGTAGCACTGGACATTGCTGGCGCTTTCGACCGGGTGTGGCACCAGGGCCTCTTAGCAAAACTTCAAGCACTGGGAATTGCAGGCTCTACTCTATGTCTCCTCAGTGATTACCTTCATGGCAGATCTCTAAGTGTAGTTCTCAATGGAACAGAATCAGCAAGACATCCTATTGGGGCAAGCGTTCCACAAGGAAGCGTGCTGGGACCATTGTTATGGAATGTCTACTTCAACGACCTTCTTCATCTCATCCCAGAATCACATGCATATGCAGACGACTGTACACTGACATTCACTTACCCAAGAGAAGAAAGGCCAGCTGCTCTAAGCTACATCCATCACCAGCTAAGAACTATATCAGCTTGGGGAAATAGATGGCAAGTAACATTTGCATTTGATAAAACACAAATGATGATGGTCTCTAGGCACCATGATGGTAATGCCGGTGCAGTAGTAAGGATGAATGGGAGGGTGTTGTTACCTGGAGAAGAAGTTGATATCCTTGGGATGAAATTTGACTCCAAACTGACCATGAAGAACCACGTTGTAAATCTTGCAAACAAAGCAGCCAGAAAACTTACAGCACTTCGCCGTATCTCGCATCTGCTTGACAGTAAAGGTTGCAAGATTCTGTACAAGGCACAAGTACGCTCACACCTTGAGTATGCTCCACTTTCTTGGTTTGTCTGCCCCCCCCCCACTCTCATCATCGACTGCTTGACAGAGTAGAGAACAGAGCAAGACGTCTCATCTCCCACCTGGACCAATCCTGGATAGATATGTCATTTCAGCAGAGCCTTCAACACAGGAGGGATGTGGGTGGCCTTACTGTTATGTACAAGGCCAATATTGTCAAAGTACCACACTTGGATCCACTTCGAGGACAGCGTGAAACAAGCTTCTATACCACAAGACGGGCAGCCAGCAGCAACTTCACTCTGGCTGTACCCTTCTCCAGAACATCACTTAATCTGAGATCATTTATACCCAGGATGACTCGAGTATGGAACACATTCGTACAGCATAATGATGTCAACGAGATAAAGTCAGTTGATCAAATGAAAATGCTGGCCCACAGATGGCCCTCAGCTGGCCCACAGATGGCCCTCAGCTAGCCCACAAATGGCCCTCAGCTGGCCCACAGATGGCCCTCAGCTGGCCCACAGATGGCTCCAACTTCATCCTGTTCCCTACTTGTATGTCTCATAACAATAAAAATGCTTTCAAATGAGCTGATGTAGGTAACAGCTCGCTCCACTTTCTTGGACTGTCTGACTTCACTCTCATCTGCGACTTCTTGACGGAATAGAGAACACAGAAGACAACTGTTATACCACAAGACTGACAGTGAGAAGACAACTGTTAAACCACAAGACTGACAGTGAGAAGACAACTGTTAAACCACAAGTCTGACAGTGAGAAGACAACTGTTAAACCACAAGTCTGACAGTGAGAAGACAACTGTTACACCACAAGACTGACAGTGAGAAGACAACTGTTAAACCACAAGTCTGACAGTGAGAAGACAACTGTTACACCACAAGACTGACAGTAAAAGACAACTGTTACACCACAAGACTGACAGTGAGAAGACAATTGTTACACCACAAGACTGACAGTGAGGAGACAGCTGTTACACCACAAGACTGACAGTGAGAAGACAACTGTTACACCACAAGACTGACAGTGAGGAGACAACTGTTACACCACAAGACTGACAGTGAAGAGACAACTGTTACACCACAAGACTGACAGTGAGAAGACAACTGTTACACCACAAGACTGACAGTGAGGAGACAACTGTTACACCACAAGACTGACAGTGAGGAGACAACTGTTACACCACAAGACTGACAGTGAGAAGACAACTGTTACACCACAAGACTGACAGTGAGGAGACAACTGTTACACCACAAGACTGACAGTGAGGAGACAGCTGTTACACCACAAGACTGACAGTGAGAAGACAACTGTTACACCACAAGACTGACAGTGAGGAGACAACTGTTACACCACAAGACTGACGGTGAGGAGACAACTGTTAAACCACAAGACGGGAAGCTAATCACTGGCCCACAACTGACTCACAACTGACTCACAACTGGCCCACAACTGACCTACCACTGACCCACAACTGACTCACAACTGAGCCACAACTGAGCCACAACTGACTCACAACTGACTCACAAGTGA
This sequence comes from Cherax quadricarinatus, assembly GCF_038502225.1. Classification (NCBI taxonomy): domain Eukaryota; kingdom Metazoa; phylum Arthropoda; class Malacostraca; order Decapoda; family Parastacidae; genus Cherax; species Cherax quadricarinatus. The sequence goes on along the minus strand of NW_027196341.1, from coordinate 90,758 downwards.
CCCACAAGTGACCCACAACTGAATCACAACTGAGCCACAACTGAGCCACAACTGACTCACAACTGACTCACAACTGACTCACAACTGACTCACAACTGACCCACAAATGACTCACAACTGACCCACAAATGACTCACAACTGATTCGCAACTGACTCACAACTGACTCACAACTGACCCACAAATGACTCACAACTGACCCACAAATGACTCACAACTGACCCACAAATGACTCACAACTGACTCACAACTGACTCACAACTGACCCACAAATGACTCACAACTGACCCACAACTGACTCACAACTGACTCACAACTGACCCACAACTGACTCACAACTGACTCACAACTGACCCACAAAAGACTCACAACTGACCCACAACTGACTCACAACTGACCCACAACTGACTCACAACTGACTCACAACTGACCCACAAATGACTCACAACTGACCCACAAATGACTCACAACTGACCCACAACTGACTCACAACTGACTCACAACTGACTCACAACTGACCCACAACTGACTCATAACTGACTCACAACTGACCCACAAAAGACTCACAACTGACCCACAAATGACTCACAACTGACAACTGACCCACAAATGACTCACAACTGACAACTGACCCACAAATGACTCACAACTGACTCACAACTGACTCACAACTGACCCACAAATGACTCACAACTGACTCATAACTGACCCACAAATGACTCACAACTGACAACTGACCCACAACTGACTCACAACTGACTCACAACTGACTCACAACTGACAAACAAATGACTCACAACTGACTCACAACTGACCCACAAATGACTCACAACTGACTCACAACTGACCCACAACTGACTCACAACTGACTCACAACTGACCCACAACTGACTCACAACTGACAAACAAATGACTCACAACTGACTCATAACTGACCCACAAATGACTCACAACTGACTCACAACTGACAAACAAATGACTCACAACTGACTCACAACTGACCCACAAATGACTCACAACTGACTCACAACTGACCCACAACTGACTCACAACTGACAAACAAATGACTCACAACTGACTCACAACTGACCCACAACTGACTCACAACTGACAAACAAATGACTCACAACTGACTCACAACTGACCCACAAATGACTCACAACTGACTCATAACTGACCCACAAATGACTCACAACTGACCCACAACTGACTCACAACTGACAAACAAATGACTCACAACTGACTCACAACTGACCCACAAATGACTCACAACTGACTCACAACTGACCCACAACTGACTCACAACTGACAAACAAATGACTCACAACTGACTCACAACTGACCCACAACTGACTCACAACTGACACACAAATGACTCACAACTGACTCATAACTGACCCACAAATGACTCACAACTGACCCACAAATGACTCACAACTGACCACACAAAACTGACTCACAAACTGACTCATAACTGACCAAACAAATGACTCACAACTGACTCACAACTGACCAACAAATGACTCACAACTGACTCATAACTGACCCACAAATGACTCACAACTGACCCACAACTGACTCACAACTGACAAACAAATGACTCACAACTGACTCACAACTGACCCACAAATGACTCACAACTGACTCACAACTGACCCACAACTGACTCACAACTGACAAACAAATGACTCACAACTGACTCACAACTGACCCACAACTGACTCACAACTGACAAACAAATGACTCACAACTGACTCATAACTGACCCACAAATGACTCACAACTGACCCACAAATGACTCACAACTGACCCACAAATGACTCACAACTGACTCATAACTGACCCACAAATGACTCACAACTGACTCACAACTGACCCACAAATGACTCACAACTGACTCATAACTGACCCACAAATGACTCACAACTGACTCACAACTGACAAACAAATGACTCACAACTGACTCACAACTGACCCACAAATGACTCACAACTGACTCACAACTGACTCACAACTGACCCACAAATGACTCACAATTGACCCACAACTGACTCACAACTGACTCACAACTGACCCACAAATGACTCACAACTGACCCACAACTGACCCACAAATGACTCACAACTGACCCACAACTGACCCACAACTGACTCACAACTGACTCACAACTGACCCACAAATGACTCACAACTGACCCACAACTGACCCACAAATGACTCACAACTGACTCACAACTGACCCACAAATGACTCACAACTGACTCACAACTGACCCACAAATGACTCACAACTGACTCACAACTGACCCACAACTGACCCACAACTGACCCACAACTGACCCACAAATGACTCACAACTGACTCACAACTGACTCACAACTGACTCACAACTGACCCACAACTGACCCACAAATGACTCACAACTGACCCACAACTGACTCACAACTGACTCACAACTGACCCACAACTGACTCACAACTGACCCACAAATGACTCACAACTGACCCACAACTGACCCACAACTGACCCACAAATGACTCACAACTGACCCACAACTGACCCACAACTGACCCACAAATGACTCACAACTGACCCACAACTGACCCACAACTGACCCACAACTGACCCACAACTGACCCACAAATGACTCACAACTGACTCACAACTGACCCACAACTGACTCACAAATGACTCACAACTGACCCACAAATGACTCACAACTGACTCACAACTGACCCACAACTGACTCACAACTGACTCACAACTGACCCACAACTGACCCACAAATGACTCACAACTGACCCACAACTGACTCACAAATGACTCACAACTGACCCACAACTGACCCACAAATGACTCACAACTGACCCACAACTGACTCACAAATGACTCACAACTGACCCACAACTGACCCACAAATGACTCACAACTGACTCACAACTGCCCCACAACTGCCCCACAACTGATCCACAAATGACTCACAACTGACCCACAACTGACCCACAACTGACCCACAACTGACCCACAGATGACTCACAATTGGCCCACAACTGGCCCACAACTGACCCACAACTGACCCACAACTGACCAACAACTGTAAGAGAGAAAGTGTGAGAGAGTGAGAGAGTAAGAGCGAGAGAGTCAGAGTGAGTGTCAGTGAGTCAGAGTGAGAGATAGAGTCAGATTGAGAGAGTGAGCATGAGACTCAGTGTGAGAGTCAGACAGGGAAAGTCAGAGCGAGAGAGTCAGACCGAGACAGAGTGAAAGAGTCAGTGTGAGAGTCAGAATGAGAGTCAGTGAGTCAGAGTGAGGGAGTCAGTGAGAGTCATAGTGAGAGAGTCAGAGTGAGAGAGCCAGAGTAAGAGAGTCAGAGCGAGAGAGTCAGAGTGAGAGTCAGAGAGTCAGAGTGAGAGAGTCAGAGTCATTGAGAGAGAGTCAGAGACTCAGTGAGAGATAGTCAGCGTGAGAAAGTCAGAGTCAGAGAATCTGTGAGAGAGAGAGTCAGAGTGAGAGAATCAGTGAGAGATTCAGAGTGAGTGAGAAAGAGAGAGAGAGAGAGATGCAAGTGACTGGGTAGATATTGATCAACAAGTTGGTGTCTCTCTTTATCCCTGTTGCCTCAACCCTCTCTCTCTCTCTCTCTCTCTCTCTCTCTCTCTCTCTCTCTCTCTCACTCTCTCACAGGTCCAGGACCAACACCACCACTCACCACCCCCCACTCGTCAAGGGGTACCCAATTCTCTCGGCCATGTAATCTCCCCTCTCTCCCCCCTCCCTATATATATATATAGGGGGAAGGGGAGAAGGAATTTTGAAGGGAAGAAAAGAGGGAGGGGGGATTGAGTGAGTGATGAAACGAGGGATATCCCCCCCTCTCTCTCTCTCTCTCTCTCTCTCTCTCTCTCCTCATTCCCTTGAAAGCTCAGGCAAGTGAACAGACCAGAATGGTCACACACACACACACACATACACACACACACACACACACACACACACACACACACACACACACACACACACACACACACACACATACACACACACACACACACACACGTCCACCTGATTAAGTCAGGGACCAACCGTTCACTTGACTAAGTCCGGGACCACCCGTCCACTTGACTAAGTCTGGGACCACCCGTCCACTTGACTAAGTCTGGGACCACCCGTCCACCTGACTAAGTCTGTGATTACCCGTCCACCTGATTAAGTCAGGGACCAACCGTTCACTTGACTAAGTCCGGGACCACCCGTCCACTTGACTAAGTCTGTGATTACCCGTCCAACGGACTAAGTCAGGGACCACCCGTTCACTTGACTAAGTCTGGGACCACCCGTCCACCTGACTAAGTCTGTGACCACCCGTCCATCTGACTAAGTCTGGGACCACCCGTAAACTTGACTAAGTCTGGGACCACCCTTCCACCTGACTAAGTCTGGGACCACCCGTCCATCTGACTAAGTCTGGGACCACCCGTAAACTTGACTAAGTCTGGGACCACCCGTCCACCTGACTAAATCTGAGACCACCCGTCCATCTGACTAAGTCTGGGACCACCCGTCCACCTGACTAAATCTGAGACCACCCTTCCACCTGACTAAGTCTGGGACCACCCGTCCATTTGACTAAGTCTGGGACCACCCGTCCACCTGACTAAGTCTGGGACCACCCGTCCACTTGACTAAGTCTGGGACCACCCGTCCACTTGACTAAGTCTGGGACCACCCGTCCACTTGACTAAGTCTGGGACCACCCGTCCACTTGACTAAGTCTGGGACCACCCGTCCACCTGACTAAGTCTGGGACCACCCGTCCACTTGACTAAGTCTGGGACCACCCGTTCACTTGACTAAGTCTGGGACCACCCGTCCACCTGACTAAGTCTGGGACCACCCGTCCACTTGACTAAGTCTGAGACCACCCTTCCACCTGACTAAGTCTGGGACCACCCGTCCATGTGACTAAGTCTGGGACCACCCGTCCACTTGACTAAGTCTGGGACCACCCGTTCACTTGACTAAGTCTGGGACCACCCGTCCACTTGACTAAGTCTGGGACCACCCGTCCACTTGACTAAGTCTGGGACCACCCGTCCATCTGACTAAGTCTGTGATTACCCGTCCACCTGATTAAGTCAGGGACCAACCGTTCACTTGACTAAGTCCGGGACCACCCGTCCACCTGACTAAGTCTGTGATTACCCGTCCAACGGACTAAGTCAGGGACCACCCGTTCACTTGACTAAGTCTGGGACCACCCGTCCACCTGACTAAGTCTGTGACCACCCGTCCATCTGACTAAGTCTGGGACCACCCGTAAACTTGACTAAGTCTGGGACCACCCTTCCACCTGACTAAGTCTGGGACCACCCGTCCATCTGACTAAGTCTGGGACCACCCGTAAACTTGACTAAGTCTGGGACCACCCGTCCACCTGACTAAATCTGAGACCACCCGTCCATCTGACTAAGTCTGGGACCACCCGTCCACCTGACTAAATCTGAGACCACCCTTCCACCTGACTAAGTCTGGGACCACCCGTCCATTTGACTAAGTCTGGGACCACCCGTCCACCTGACTAAGTCTGGGACCACCCGTCCACTTGACTAAGTCTGGGACCACCCGTCCACTTGACTAAGTCTGGGATAACCCGTCCACTTGACTAAGTCTGGGACCACCCGTCCACTTGACTAAGTCTGGGACCACCCGTCCACCTGACTAAGTCTGGGACCACCCGTCCACCTGACTAAGTCTGGGACCACCCGTCCACCTGACTAAGTCTGGGACCACCCGTCCACCTGACTAAGTCTGGGACCACCCGTCCACTTGACTAAGTCTGGGACCACCCGTCCACTTGACTAAGTCTGGGATAACCCGTCCACTTGACTAAGTCTGGGACCACCCGTCCACTTGACTAAGTCTGGGACCACCCGTCCACCTGACTAAGTCTGGGACCACCCGTCCACCTGACTAAGTCTGGGACCACCCGTCCACTTGACTAAGTCTGGGACCACCCGTCCACTTGACTAAGTCTGGGACCACCCGTCCACTTGACTAAGTCTGGGACCACCCGTCCACCTGACTAAGTCTGGGACCACCCGTCCACCTGACTAAGTCTGGGACCACCCGTCCACCTGACTAAGTCTGGGACCACCCGTCCACCTGACTAAGTCTGGGACCACCCGTCCACTTGACTAAGTCTGGGACCACCCGTCCACTTGACTAAGTCTGGGACCACCCGTCCACCTGACTAAGTCTGGGACCACCCGTCCACCTGACTAAGTCTGGGACCACCCGTCCACCTGATTAAGTCTGGGACCACCCGTCCACTTGACTAAATCTGGGACCACCCGTCCACCTGACTAAGTCTGGGACCACCCGTCCACCTGACTAAGTCTGGGACCACCCGTCCACCTGACTAAGTCTGGGACCACCCGTCCACCTGACTAAGTCTGGGACCACCCGTCCACCTGACTAAGTCTGGGACCACCCGTCCACCTGACTAAGTCTGGGACCACCCGTCCACCTGACTAAGTCTGGGACCACCCGTCCACCTGACTAAGTCTGGGACCACCCGTCCACCTGACTAAGTCTGGGACCACCCGTCCACCTGACTAAGTCTGGGACCACCCGTCCACTTGATGAAACTAGCACCATGAACCACCAGCACCATGAACCACCAGCACCATGAACCACCAGCACCATGAACCACCAACACCATGAACCACCAGCACCATGAACCACCAGCACCATGAACCACCAACACCATGAACCACCAGCACCATGAACCACCAGCACCATGAACCACCAGCACCAAGAACCACCAACACCATGAACCACCAGCACCATGAACCACCAGCACCATGAACCACCAGCACCATGAACCACCAGCACCATGAACCACCAGCACCATGAACCACCAGCACCATGAACCACCAGCACCATGAACCACCAGCACCATGAACCACCAGCACCATGAACCACCAGCACCATGAACCACCAGCACCATGAACCACCAGCACCATGAACCACCAGCACCATGAACCACCAGCACCATGAACCACCAACACCATGAACCACCAACACCATGAACCACCAGCACCATGAACCACCCATGAACACCCTGAACCACCAGCACCATGAACCACCAGCACCATGAACCACCAGCACCATGAACCACCAGCACCATGAACCACCAGCACCATGAACCACCAGCACCATGAACCACCAGCACCATGAACCACCAGCACCATGAACCACCAGCACCATGAACCACCAGCACCATGAACCACCAGCACCATGAACCACCAGCACCATGAACCACCAGCACCATGAACCACCAGCACCATGAACCACCAACACCATGAACCACCAGCACCATGAACCACCAACACCATGAACCACCAGCACCATGAACCACCAGCACCATGAACCACCAGCACCATGAACCACCAGCACCATGAACCACCAGCACCATGAACCACCAGCACCATGAACCACCAGCACCATGAACCACCAGCACCATGAACCACCAGCACCATGAACCACCAGCACCATGAACCACCAGCACCATGAACCACCAGCACCATGAACCACCAGCACCATGAACCACCAGCACGATGAACCACCAGCCATGAAACACCAGCACCATGAACCACCAGCACCATGAACCACCAGCACCATGAACCACCAGCACCATGAACCACCAGCACCATGAACCACCACCACCATGAACCACCAGCACCATGAACCACCAGCACCATGAACCACCAGCACCATGAACCACCAGCAAAATGAACCACCAGAACCATGAACCACCAGCACCATGAACCACCAGCACCATGAACCACCAGCACCATGAACCACCAGCAAGATGAACCACCAGAACCATGAACCACCAGCACCATGAACCACCAGCACCATGAACCACCAGCAAGATGAACCACCAGAACCATGAACCACCAGCACCATGAACCACCAGCACCATGAACCACCAGCACCATGAACCACCAGCACCATGAACCACCAGCACCATGAACCACCAGCACCATGAACCACCAGAACCATGAACCACCAGCACCATGAACCACCAGCACCATGAACCACCAGCACCATGAACCACCAGCCACCAGCACCATGAACCACCAGCACCCTGAACCACCAGCACCATGAACCACCAGCACCATGAACCACCAGCACCATGAACCACCAGCACCATGAACCACCAGCACCATGAACCACCAGCACCATGAACCACCAGCACCATGAACCACCAGCACCATGAACCACCAGAACCACCAGCACCATGAACCACCAGCACCATGAACCACCAGCACCATGAACCACCAGCACCATGAACCACCACCATGAACCACCATGAACCACCAGCACCATGAACCACCAGCACCATGAACCACCAGCACCATGAACCACCAGCACCATGAACCACCAGCACCATGAACCACCAGCACCATGAACCACCAGCACCATGAACCACCAGCACCATGAACCACCAGCACCATGAACCACCAGCACCATGAACCACCAGCACCATGAACCACCAGCACCATGAACCACCAGCACCATGAACCACCAGCACCATGAACCACCAGCACCATGAACCACCAGCACCATGAACCACCAGCACCATGAACCACCAGCACCATGAACCACCAGCACCATGAACCACCAGCACCATGAACCACCAGCACCATGAACCACCAGCACCATGAACCACCAGCACCATGAACCACCAGCACCATGAACCACCAGCACCATGAACCACCAGCACCATGAACCACCAGCACCATGAACCACCAGCACCATGAACCACCAGCACCATGAACCACCAGCACCATGAACCACCAGCACCATGAACCACCAGCACCATGAACCACCAGCACCATGAACCACCAGCACCATGAACCACCAGCACCATGAACCACCAGCACCATGAACCACCAGCACCATGAACCACCAACACCCTGAACCACCAGCACCATCAACCACCAGCACCATGAACCACCAGCACCATGAACCACCAGCACCATGAACCACCAGAACCATGAACCACCAGCACCATGAACCACCAGCACCATGAACCACCAGCACCATGAACCACCAGCACCATGAACCACCAGCACCATGAACCACCAGCACCATGAACCACCAGCACCATGAACCACCAGCACCATGAACACCAGCACCATGAACCACCAGCACCATGAACCACCAGCACCATGAACCACCAGCACCATGAACCACCAGCACCATGAACCACCAGCACCATGAACCACCAGCACCATGAACCACCAGCACCATGAACCACCAGCACCATGAACCACCAGCACCATGAACCACCAGCACCATGAACCACCAGCACCATGAACCACCAGCACCATGAACCACCAGCACCATGAACCACCAGCACCATGAACCACCAGCACCATGAACCACCAGCACCATGAACCACCAGCACCATGAACCACCAGCACCATGAACCACCAGCACCATGAACCACCAGCACCATGAACCACCAGCACCATGAACCACCAGCACCATGAACCACCAGCACCATGAACCACCAGCACCATGAACCACCAGAACACCATGAACCACCAGCACCATGAACCACCAGCACCATGAACCACCAGCACCATGCACCAGCACCACCCTGAACCACCAGCACCATGAACCACCAGCACCATGAACCACCAGCACCATGAACCACCAGCACCATGAACCACCAGCACACCACCAGCACCATGAACCACCAGCACCATGAACCACCAGCACCATGAACCACCAGCACCATGAACCACCAGCACCATGAACCACCAGCACCATGAACCACCAGCACCATGAACCACCAGCACCATGAACCACCAGCACCATGAACCACCAGCACCATGAACCACCAGCACCATGAACCAACAGCACCATGTACCACCAGCACCATGAACCACCAGCACCATGAACCACCATGAACCACCAGCTCCATGAACCACCAGCACCATGAACCACCAGCACCATGAACCACCAGCACCATGAACCACCAGCACCATGAACCACCAGCACCATGAACCACCAGCACCATGAACCACCAGCACCATGAACCACCAGCACCATGAACCACCAGCACCATGAACCACCAGCACCATGAACCACCAGCACCATGAACCACCAGCACCATGAACCACCAGCACCATGAACCACCAGCACCATGAACCACCAGCACCATGAACCACCAGCACCATGAACCCCCAGCACCATGAACCACCAGCACCATGAACCACCAGCACCATGAACCACCAGCACCATGAACCACCAGCACCATGAACCACCAGGACCATGAACCACCAGCACCATGAACCACCAGCACCATGAACCACCAGCACCATGAACCACCAGCACCATGAACCACCAGCACCATGAACCACCAGCACCATGAACCACCAGCACCATGAACCACCAGCACCATGAACCACCAGCACCATTAACCACCAGCACCATGAACCACCAGCACCATGAACCACCAGCACCATGAACCACCAGCACCATGAACCACCAGCACCATGAACCACCAGCACCATGAACCACCAGCACCATGAACCACCAGCACCATGAACCACCAGCACCATGAACCACCAGCACCATGAACCACCAGCACCATGAACCACCAGCACCATGAACCACCAGCACCATGAACCACCAGCACCATGAACCACCAGCACCATGAACCACCAGCACCATGAACCACCAGCACCATGAACCACCAGCACCATGAACCACCAGCACCATGAACCACCAGCACCATGAACCACCAGAACCACCAGCACCATGAACCACCAGCACCATGAACCACCAGCACCATGAACCACCAGCACCATGAACCACCAGCACCATGAACCACCAGCACCATGAACCACCAGAACCACCAGCACCATGAACCACCAGCACCATGAACCACCAGCACCATGAACCACCAGCACCATGAACCACCAGCACCATGAACCACCAGCACCATGAACCACCAGCACCATGAACCACCAACACCATGAACCACCAGCACCATGAACCACCAGCACCATGAACCACCAGCACCATGAACCACCAGCACCATGAACCACCAGCACCATGAACCACCAGCACCATGAACCACCAGCACCATGAACCACCAGCACCATGAACCACCAGCACCATGAACCACCAGCACCATGAATGAACCACCAGCACCATGAACCACCAGCACCATGAACCACCAGCACCATGAACCACCAGCACCATGAACCACCAGCACCATGAACCACCAGCCCATGAACCACCAGCACCATGAACCACCAGCACCATGAACCACCAGCACCATGAACCACCAGCACCATGAACCACCAGCACCATGAACCACCATGAACCACCAGCACCATGAACCACCAGCACCATGAACCACCAGCACCATGAACCACCAGCACCATGAACCACCAGCACCATGAACCACCAGCACCATGAACCACCAGCACCATGAACCACCAGCACCATGAACCACCAGCACCATGAACCACCAGCACCATGAACCACCAGCACCATGAACCACCAGCACCATGAACCACCAGCACCATGAACCACCAGCACCATGAACCACCAGCACCATGAACCACCAGCACCATGAACCACCAGCACCATGAACCACCAGCACCATGAACCACCAGCACCATGAACCACCAGCACCATGAACCACCAGCACCATGAACCACCAGCACCATGAACCACCAGCACCATGAACCACCAGCACCATGAACCACCAGCACCATGAACCACCAGCACCATGAACCACCAGCACCATGAACCACCAGCACCATGAACCACCAGCACCATGAACCACCAGCCATGAACCATGAACCACCAGCACCATGAACCACCAGCACCATGAACCACCAGCACCATGAACCACCAGCACCATGAACCACCAGCACCATGAACCACCAGCACCATGAACCACCACCACCATGAACCACCAGCACCATGAACCACCAGCACCATGAACCACCAGCACCATGAACCACCAGCACCATGAACCACCAGCACCATGAACCACCAGCACCATGAACCACCAGCACCATGAACCACCAGCACCATGAACCACCAGCACCATGAACCACCAGCACCATGAACCACCAGCACCATGAACCACCAGCACCATGAACCACCAGCACCATGAACCACCAGCACCATGAACCACCAGCACCATGAACCACCAGCACCATGAACCACCAGCACCATGAACCACCAGCACCATGAACCACCAGCACCATGAACCACCAGCACCATGAACCACCAGCACCATGAACCACCAGCACCATGAACCACCAGCACCATGAACCACCAGCACCATGAACCACCAGCACCATGAACCACCAGCACCATGAACCACCAGCACCATGAACCACCAGCACCATGAACCCCCAGAACCACCAGCACCATGAACCACCAGCACCATGAACCACCAGCACCATGAACCACCAGAACCACCATGAACCACAAGCACCATGAACCACCAGCACCATGAACCACCAGCACCATGAACCACCAGCACCATGAACCACCAGCACCATGAACCACCAGCACCATGAACCACCAGCACCATGAACCACCAGCACCATGAACCACCAGCACCATGAACCACCAGCACCATGAACCACCAGCACCATGAACCACCAGCACCATGAACCACCAGCACCATGAACCACCAGCACCATGAACCACCAGCACCATGAACCACCAGCACCATGAACCACCAGCACCATGAACCACCAGCACCATGAACCACCAGCACCATGAACCACCAGCACCATGAACCACCAGCACCATGAACCACCAGCACCATGAACCACCAGCACCATGAACCACCAGCACCATGAACCACCAGCACCATGAACCACCAGCACCATGAACCACCAGCACCATGAACCACCAGAACACCATGAACCACCAGCCACCAGCACCATGAACCACCAGCACCATGAACCACCAGCACCATGAACCACCAGCACCATGAACCACCAGCACCATGAACCACCAGCACCATGAACCACCAGCACCATGAACCACCAGCACCATGAACCACCAGCACCATGAACCACCAGCACCATGAACCACCAGCACCATGAACCACCAGCACCATGAACCACCAGCACCATGAACCACCAGCACCATGAACCACCAGCACCATGAACCACCAGCACCATGAACCACCAGCACCATGAAC